>NC_091130.1:23635358-23655358 GCF_040183065.1 Periplaneta americana
ACATAGTAATTACCTCCTCTTTTTATTTAAACTTAATTGACTCACGTAACCAGTATCGTAACTGGAGAAGATATCCCTTCGACTCGTCTTTGTTACATTCACTCTCTGTTTTATTTCTTATTATTATTCTTTCTTTCTGTTTCTCCATCCTCTAGCTTATCATTTCGCGCTTTTCAATATTTAATGATTTCTTGTATGATTTCCTTCTGTTCATATTTCGATCCTTAATTAAATTTTCCACTGTTATGACTTTTTATTCTTTCGTTTATTCACAATTTATTTATTAGTTCAAACCTTCATTCGTTCATTCATTCATACATTCATTCACTCATTCATTCTCATTCATTCATTCATTCATTCATTCATTCATTCATTCAATCATTCGTTTGTTCTTTCGTTCTTTCTTTCGTTCGTTCATTCACTCGCTCATTCATTCATTCATTCAATCATTCATTTATTCGCTTTTTCATTCAATATTTCATTCGTTCGTTCGTTCATTCATTCATTCGCTCTTTTGTTCAATATTTCATTCATTCATTCATTCATTCATTCATTCATTCATTCATTCATTCATTCATTCATTCATTCATCCATTCATCTCTTAGTTATTTTGTTTTTCCTTCATTCACTCGTCCATTCATTCATTCGTTTGTTCTTTCGTTCTCATTCGCTCTTTTGTTCAATATTTCATTGATTCATTCATTCATTCATTCATTCATCCATTCATCTCTTAGTTATTTTGTTTTTCCTTCATTCACTCGTCCATTCAATCATTCGTTTGTTCTTTCGTTCTTTCTTTCGTTCGTTCATTCACTCGCTCATTCATTCATTCATTCATTCATTCAATCATTCATTTATTCGCTTTTTCATTCAATATTTCATTCGTTCGTTCGTTCATTCATTCATTCGCTCTTTTGTTCAATATTTCATTCATTCATTCATTCATCCGTTCATCTCTTAGTTATTTTGTTTTTCCTTCATTCCCTCGTCCATTCAATCATTCGTTTGTTCTTTCGTTCTCATTCGCTCTTTTGTTCAATATTTCATTGATTCATTCATTCGCTTCTTCGTTCAATATTTCATACGTTTATTAATTCATTCAATCGTTCATTAGTTCATTCATTCGTTCTTTCCTGTGTTCGTTTAATCATTAATTCGTTCATTATATCGTTCGTGTTTGTTCATTCATTCATTCATACATTCAATCAACTATTCATTCGTTCATTATTTCGTTCGTTCATCCATTCAATCATCCATTCATTCGTTAATTATTTCGTTTTTCGTTTCTACACTCTTCCATTCATTCGTTTGTTCTTTCGTTCAATATTTCGTTCTTTCATTCATTCATTCATTCATTCATTCATTCACTCGCTCGATCATTCATTCATTCGTTCGTTCTTTCCTTCGTTCGTTTATTCATTCATTTGTTCATTATTTCGTTCGTATTCGTTCATTATATCGTTTGTATTCGTTCGTTCATTCATTTAATCATCCATTCATTCGTGCATTAATTCATTAGTTCGTTCTTTCGTTCGTTTATTCATTCATTCGCTCTTTCGTTCAATATTTCATTCCTTCATTCATTAGTTCATTCTTTCGTTCTTTCCTTCGTTCGTTCTTTCATTCATTCATTCATTCCTTCATTCATTCGCTCTTTCGTTCAATATTTCATTCCTTCATTCATTAGTTCATTCTTTCGTTCTTTCCTTCGTTCGTTCGTTCGTTCGTTCTTTCATTCATTCATTCATTCCTTCATTCATTCGCTCTTTCGTTCAATATTTCATTCCTTCATTCATTAGTTCATTCTTTCGTTCTTTCCTTCGTTCGTTCGTTCTTTCATTCATTCATTCATTCATTCCTTCATTCATTCGCTCTTTCGTTCAATATTTCATTCCTTCATTCATTAGTTCATTCTTTCGTTCTTTCCTTCGTTCGTTCGTTCTTTTATTCATTCATTCATTCTTTCTTTCATTCATTCGCTCTTTCGTTCAATATTTCATTCATTCGTTCATTCATGCATTTAGTCATTCATTCATTCCTTTATTCATTCAACCCAACATTTCCCCATTCAAGCTTCGCACACTTCATTATTTCCTGTTTCTTATAACTCCTCTCCTTTGTCTCAGGATATTTATTTATTACATGTTCATCTTCTTGCTTTTTTCTTATATTTTTTTCCCTTCCTCATCATCTTTTCGTTTTATTTAAGCTTATCTTTCATTCCTACCCCTCATCCTCTTCCATTGGTCTAATGTGTTTTGTTCATTCTGTGTTTACTTAATTACTTGATCAATTTTCATTATTTTCGTCTTTTATTTCCAGCCTTCATATACTAAATTTTTCATTCCATATTATATTTTAACATATTTTTTTTATTCTTTTCCTAAACTTCCTCTATTCTATCTCCTTTATTCCATTCTATGCTTCTCCATCTTTAATATGATATTTATTTTTGTTCTCTTCCTGAATTTCTTCTCTTTCTACATTGATTTCGGTAATTTTCCCTTCTTCATTAAGTCCTTCCTTCTCCTTTTCTTTTTATTCTCAATACTTCTTTGTTTCTCTCATTTAATAATATTTTATTCTGTATCCCTATCATTTTCTTCTAGGTGTATTTTTAATTTCATATTCACATCCTTCTATTTTATGTTTCTTTCTTTTCTTCTTGTTTTCATTTCAATTGTCTTCTCCTCTTGCCTTTTTACGGTTGAAACATCAAAAGGTACACCACAATGAAATCAGACAATTACCATTTCTGACATTTATGTCGAAGCGCGCGTGCTTTGTGCAGCCCTGCCACAGAAAGTTCATCGGTCTGTAATAACGACACACATGACTAGCGGACTGCTCTCCACATTGATGAATTGGGCCGGGTATTAGCAAGCAATTTCAAGACGAACCCGACACAAAAGGCTGAAAACTGGGCGGTACACAACATCTGCGCGTGCGCTATTTACATATTCTTTCAATTAACGGCGTTCTATCAGATGCACAAACTGTTTGAGCGTTGGTCAGTGACGTAGGGGAGTATGGCGAGTGGAGACATGAATTTCTTATAGTGTTTAGTTTTAAATACCTCTCCTGCTTTGTAACATTATAGTACTAAATGGAAATTTTCATGAACTCATATCGAAACCTCTCTCATACCGCACACACATAATAATTATATCTCATTAGCAATTACGTAACAAGTGTACGTAATATTTGTGAACCTGGAATAGTATATTACGATACAAAGCTATCTGGTTGAGGTATTTTCCGGGGTATACCTTCAACTCAATACGAGCAAATGCTGGTTAATATTTCATCGGAATTATCACCTTCATTTCAGTCAGACGCTAAATATCCTGACATGCTGATACTTACTTACTTACTTACTTACTTACTTACTTACTTACTTACTTACTTACTTACTGGCTTTTAAGGAACCCGGAGGTTCATTGCCGCCCTCACATAAGCCCGCCATTGGTCCCTATCCTGTGCAAGATTAATCCAGTCTCTATCATCATATCCCACCTCCCTCAAATCCATTTTAATATTATCTTCCCATCTATGTCTCGGCCTCCCTAAAGGTCTTTTTCCCTCCGGCCTCCCAACTAACATTCTATATGCATTTTTGGATTCGCCCAGCCCATCTCAAACATCTGGATTTAATGTTCCTAATTATGTCAGGTGAAGAATACAATGCGTGCAGTTCTATGTTGTGTAACTTTCTCCATTCTCCTGTAACTTCATCCCTCTTAGCTCCAAATATTTTCCTAAGCACCTTATTCTCAAACACCCTTAACCTATGTTCCTCTCTCAAAGTGAGAGTCCAAGTTTCACAGCCATACAGAACAACCGGTAATATAACTGTTTTATAAATTCTAACTTTCAGATTTTTTGACAGCAGACTGGATGATAGAAACTTCTCAACCGAATAATAACAGGCATTTCCTATATTTATTCTGTGTTTAATTTCCTCCCGAATATCATTTATATTTGTTACTGTTGCTCCAAGATATTTGAATTTCTCCACCTCTTCAAAAGATAAATTTCCAATTTTTATATTGCCATTTCGCACAATATTCTCGTCACGAGACATAATCATATACTTTGTCTTTTCGGGAATTATTTCCAAACCTATCTCTTTACTTGCTTCCAGTAAAATTCCCGTGTTTTCCTTAATTGTTTGTGGATTTTCTCCTAACATACTCACGTCATCCGCATAGACAAGAAGCTGATGTAACCCGTTCAATTCCAAACCCTCTCTTTTATCCTGGACTTTCCTAATGGCATACTCTAGAGCGAAGTTAAAAAGTAAAGATGATAGTGCATCTCCTTGCTTTAGCCCACAATGAATTTGAAACGCATCTGACAGAAACTGACCTATACGAACTCTGCTGTACGTTTCACTGAGACACATTTTAATTAATCGAACTAGTTTCTTGGGAATACCAAATTCAATAAGAATATCATATAAAACTTCTCTCTTAACCGAGTCATATGCCTTTTTGAAATCTATGAATAACTGATGCACTGTACCCTTATACTCCCGTTTTTTCTCCATTATCTGTCGAATACAAAATATCTTGTCAATAGTTGATCTGTTACGCCTAAAACCACACTGATGATCCCCAATAATATCATCTACATATGGAGTTAATCTTCTCAAAAGAATATTGTGAATATATTGAATAAGCAGTCGCGGACAGCCCATGAGGGGTGGTCCTCCAGCTTGGGGGTTGGGCGAAGGGCTAACAATCCATCACCGTAAAAAACAGCTTGTTACGAATCCTTCAAATAAGCTTCGGAATGAGATGCTGATACAGCATCGTAAAATAACCCAATAAAAACAACAGCATGTATCTACCTAGAGTAGTTCAATAACGATCCTCGTGAAAGCCCTACTACTAGAGATGAGCTTAAACGATATTTTCAAGTATCTGTGACAACTGTGACTGTGACAATTAAATATCTGTGACTTTTATCGGTGGTTTTGTCACACCGACATTTTATATCGGCAAGTAAATACAATATGCATGAATTACGCCGATATTTTGTCACACCGATAAAAATTAACAGGAAATATTGAAGAGCAGTGAAATGAGAATACGATTTCTCTATACACACCACTCAACAACGATTTATATGGGAAAATCCAACAAATAAATTATGTACATGTACCATTAACAAATAAATACTTACCTAACTGAACAGTAACATGTCAAACGTTAACCTCATGTACCAAGAGGTTATATTGTAGATATTGAATCAGTTGATCATTTTTAAATGTAGTTCGGTATGGAGAAATTGAGGTTATGTGATTATCGTAATCGTTTTAAAACTGATTCTTTTTATTGCATATAATATAATGGATAAATTATTTTAAGTCGTGTATTAACATTACAATATTGAGTCTTAGAGTAAAAATTAATGAAACATTAGTCGGAAAAACGTTGGAAAATAATTACAAAACAAAACAGTTGTTCAGACAGAATTTTACACAAGATAAAGTACTGGTGTCCCGCGCCGTGGCGTCGCGGTCTAAGGCATCCCGCCTAGGACTCGCGTTACGGAATGCGCGCTGGTTCGAGTCCTCATGGGGGAAGAAATTTTCTCATGAAATTTCGGCCAGTGTAGGAGACCGGTGCCCACCCAGCATCGTGATGCATTTGGGGAGCTACGATAGGTAGCGAAATCCGGTTGCGAATACCAGCTATAACGGCTGGGGGGATCATCGTGCTAACCACACGATACCTCCATTCTGGTTGGATGATCGTCCACCTCTGCTTCAGCATGTGAGCGTGAGGCCAGCAGCCGGCTGGTCGGTCTAGGCCCTTCACGGGCTGTAGCGCCACGGATTATTATTAAAGTACTGGTAACCAATGGTGTTATTATTTAAATCGTGTAATAACTACATCATTTATAATAAGATGGAGAAACTACCGCCAGATTGCTGTTATTGTATCATGCGCACGCGCAAACCTACGACGTAGAGGAGAAAATATCAGTCACAGAGTACTGAATACGGAGCAGATTTCGATAGCGATATTTTGTCACAGATATTTCGCGTAATCAGTCACAGGTTTATCTGTGACAAAATAGGCTATCGGTTTGTGAAATATCGGCCATCTCTACCTACTACTATGATCTCATCTGTGCTCAGCTGGCAAAGTGCGTTGAGTGAGCACTATGTACTCAAAGAGCTCCCGGAGAAAACCCCTGTTACCTGGACCTCTATCTTGCCCAACACAAGTAAAAATCGGGATTACGCCGGTGATCGAATCCGGGTCCACATGATTTTGAGCCCAATGGCATTTTATTTAACATTCATTGTACGAATAGCCTTCCATACAGAATTTACACATGGAAAACGAGTTTGCAGGTGACGCGAGCACATAAATACAGGTGTTTTTATCGTCTATAAAGTCCAGTAGGTAGTAGAATGAAGAATACAGTAATGTGAATATGCGTTTTTAAGTTTCCATCATCACTCTGATCAGAATTAGATTTTGGGTGATCCACCGTTTCCTGAAATTTGACATTTCTTATGTTTCAGATCTACAAATATAGGTTCCATCATCAGAGTAACACCAGAGGGATCGCCTACTCTGTTGGCCTAATTCGGACAACAGAACCAAGGTCACAATTCGCTGTTGTTTTTATAGGAAACTGATTCCTGAAGTCATATGAAACGCTCGGAAAAACACGTACGTAATACAAGTTTACAGTATGTGATATTAAATATAAATAACTTATTATGTATTAGCAGTTTTTATAAGATTACTTACGCGGAATAACTCAACGTCTTATTGTTTGGTGAACACTTAGCTTACTCACAATTCTGAATCTTCATTTTCTCAATCACATCACTATTTATTCTAATACCACACGCCATATTGGTGTCCATATGTTCTTGGCTGCCTACTGCATCATGGGTAATATACTACGCAGATCATATTAACTACGATACTCTTTTCGTAATATCACAGTCTAGTAATATACAGTCACGAAGCTTGAGTTTATGAGGGTACTAGGAACAATAGACTGTGCAGATACTATTCCGCATTGTCTGTAATGAGGCGATAGCAGCGATTCTAGTGGTTAGCAACTATCTATGTATGCATATTTACTACATATTGGCTTCCTGACTGTATATACTAGACTGTGGTTATATATCCTAATGCACAGATATTTATCCTCTGCGCCAATAATATTTTTAATTAGTTTCATTAACTCAGAATAAATGATTTATTTACAGTATGGGTTGCCAAAATAATGATAGAGCCGACTCACTTGAGATACATGATCTGGGAGGGAGGGTTGCAAGGGAGTGGGGGTAGCCAGCAGGTGCGGTAACTAGAAGGGTGGTGGATTATTAATACACTGAACATCATTGGGAAGTTATAATATATTGATTATGTACAAAATGAAAATTAATTATAGATGTTTGAGCAGTATAATAATAATATTAATCATAATAGGCCCAATAATAATAATAATAATAATAATAATAATAATAATAATAATAATAATAATAATAATAATAATAACAGAATAAATAGTAAAGTAAAAAGCATACAATGAACACAATATATATTAGGTACACACAGCAAGGAAAATTATGATAAGTAGCTCAAATTATCACATGAAAGGCATAACATTTTCGGGAAATATGATGGAACGAAAACAAATAGAATAATATAAATATTACTAGAATATGAGAAATGTAGTAAATACGTGGAAATATGCAATACAACACTTGTCTTAATAGTAAGTTAGTTTGGCAACTCATCATAAGATAATTTTCTAACTTGGATTTGAAAGATTTCAAGGTTCGGCAGCCCTTGACTTCAGGCGGCAGAGAGTTCCAGTGACGAGAGGTAGCAACAGTGAAGGATGAGGAATACAGAGATGATGTGTGGAGTGGAATTTCTAGCGTGTTATCGCGTTGCGATCGAGTATTAATATCATGATAGCGTGAGAGAGAGTATGGAATGTTATGTTAAATATTTAACGACGCTCGCAACTGCAGAGGTTATATGAGCGTCACCGGTGTGCCGGAATTTTGTCCCGCAGGAGTTCTTTTACATGCCAGTAAATCTACTGACATGAGCCTGTCGCATTTAAGCACACTTAAATGTCATCGACCTTGCCCGGGATCGAACCTGCAACCTCGAGCATAGAAGGTCAGTGCTATACCAACTGCGCCAACCAGGTCGACAAGAGAGTATGAAAACGGGCGAATAAATAAGAGGGGGACGAAGTGTGCATAATTCGATATGAGAGAGAAAGCGAGTGCAGATTTCTCATCTTATGTAACATAGTAAATCATTAAATATATTCAAAATAAGTTAGTTATTATGAATAATTAAGAATTCCATATTCATTTAAATTCAAAGGCCTACATAGGCCTAATCATTAGGGCCAGGAAGTTAAGTTCATGTAGGCCTATTTGCATATATTTTTCCATTATCTGTATTTAATATCTAGTTAATTATTTTCACGAATCATCAACATTTAAGCTTATCAAAGCAAATTTTATGGTCCATAATTTGCATATTTTAGGTTTTTTTTATAAATGAATAATATTCCACAATATATATTATTGTGGCATATTTTCACGTTTAAGCTCATTAAAGCTGACTATATGTTGCATACAAATATATAATTTGGATTTCAAAAACAAAAGCATCATACTTTATTTTTCAAAACTGGTATTTTTAAAATAAAAGCATCATATTTTATTTTTGAAAACTGGTATTGAGTGAAACTTGTAATTGCTATTTGGGAAAAAGAAATTGTACCAGAACAATGGAAGGAGTCCATAGGTGGACAAGACTAACTGTAGTAACTTTCGAGGAATATCACTTTTGTTGACGTCGTACAAAATTTTGTCCAATATTCTTTTGAGAAGATTAACTCCGTACGTAGATGAAATTATTGGGGATCATCAGTGTGGTTTTAGGCGTAATAGATCGACTATTGATCAGATTTTTTATATTCGACAGACATTGGAGAAAAAATGGGAGTATAAGGGTACAGTACATCAGTTATTCATAGATTTCAAAAAGGCATATGATTCGGTTAGGAGAGAAGTATTATATGATATTCTTATTGAATTTGGTATTCCCAAGAAACTAGTTCGATTAATTAAAATGTGTCTCAGTGAAACGTACAGCAGAGTCCGTATAGGCCAGTTTCTATCTGATACTTTTCCAATTCACTGCGGGCTAAAGCAAGGAGATGCACTATCACCATTGGGGAGGCCGAGACGTAGATGGGAGGATAATATTAAAATGGATTTGAGGGAGATGGAATATGATGATAGAGAGTGGATTAATTTTGCACAGGATAGGGACCGATGGCGGGCTTATGTGAGGGCGGCAATGAACCTTCGGGTTCCTTAAAAGCCATTTGTAAGTAAGTAAGTAAGGTAATGAGTGAAATTATTATAATTATTTTACCAGAAAAGTATTGAAAGTTTCGCAGCACACCTAGCGAATCTCACGGCTCAATACTGTGCCTCTCAACAACAAATGTAAGTTTAATCTCACCTAGTTTGTCCTATAATGTTATTACATTATTATTATTATTATTATTATTATTATTATTATTATTATTATTATTATTATTATTATGTTCGCGATCTACCATTAACTACTCATCGGATTCTTAGACTTTAGAGGCTTGCATTTCTCCAGTTGACAATCACGGGTCTAAACTGTACGACTATAAATATCAATTTTATCATCACTGAAAGTTTTTAATATAATCATGCGAACACTCTGTGTATAGGCCTAACAACAAAATGTGTTATTTTCATTACTCTTATTTCTTTCCCAATGTAGGCTACTGTAATGAAATAAACTGTCACGAGCAGACGTGTTCTCGCGGACCACAGTGTGCACAGCAGAGCTATAAATTATTCGTACTCTCACTGCTTGTTTAACGATTCGGATTGCCTTGTTTTATTCCACAAGTGCGGGACTTGGGGTATGAAAAATCTAGCGTACGTTTAGACATGAATATGTCCGAGGTGTCCAGTTATGAGAACGTTCACAACAGGTAACATCCGAGAGAGAGAGAGGGAAAGAGAGAGAACGGCAGAGAGAGAGAGGAGCGGAGGAAGGCGATCATGGCAGTACAAGAAATGGGCGGTTCGGCGCGACGAGTCGCTCTGAATTTGAGCTGAGTTAGCTCCTCACACACCCACGGAACACAGCGTCTGTGTGATACGTCCATACAAATGTCATTCGTCGGAACGGCTGGCGCCACTGCAACAATGACACCAACAACGGCTCTTGTCTGATCAACGGGGCAGTGGAATTAGATTTAAGCACAGAACAACCACGTTTATTTTTTTTTTATCGTTGAGATATTCAGGTGGGAATACAGACAGGCATTTGAGGGTAAAGGCAAATTGGTGAAGAAATATTGAGCTGCAATTCACTGTAGAAGCATTTCGGATAAAGGGAAAATTCCGTGTTGAAAGTACGGAGGGAAATTTACAATTCTGAAGTTTAATACGCATATATTCTATTGGAAAACAATGAAAGAAATTTAAGGTTAATAGGAGGTTAATTGGTGGAAAATAGACTGAAAAATACTGTACAGCAGAGTGTTTAAGCCTTTCCGACAGCACATTCATTTTTTTTTATTTTATTTTAGTTCTACAGAGGTGTGAAAATTATTAGAATAATCTTAATTTTAAAGGTTTTTTAATAGTTCCTTCACAAATACTAATTGAATTCATGAATATTGGTATACAGTATACATACTAGGTTCAAAAAGTTCCCGGAATTTGCTAGCATCATAGAAACAACGTACCTTAAACACTATTCTACAGCATTCCCTTCAAAATAGTTGCCTTCCGCAACAACACACTTTTGCCAACGCGTGTAGAGTTCCTGGAAGCAGGCCTGGAAGCCATTTTGTGAAACCCGTCTTAGTGCTCTCGTCGCGTTTGCGATAACCTCTTCAGCATTGAATCTCCGTCCTTTCAGATGACTTTTCAGACGGGGAAACAGAAAGTAATCAGGTGGTGAGAGATCAGGAGAGTATGGTGGGTGATCCAAAGCAGTTATGTTGTGCCTGGCAAGAAAATTCTTTACAATAATTGCGCGATGAGCAGGTGCATTGTCATGCATAAGGAACCAGTTGTTTTCTACCCACTTTTCTGGACGTTTCCTTCTCACTGCGTCCCAGAGGCGACGGAGGGTTTCTACGTACAATTCTTTCGTTACAGTACGACCTTCTGGAATGAACTCATGGTGCATGAGACCCTGAGAGTCGAAGAAAACTTCCAACATAACTTTGCTTTAAGTGTGCTTAAATGCGACAGGCTCATGTCAGTAGATTTACTGGCATGTGAAAGAACTCCTGCGGGACAAAATTCCGGCACATCCGGCGATGCTGATATAACCTCTGCAGTTGCGAGCGTCGTTAAATAAAACATAACATTTAAAATAACTTTGCCTTTGGAAGTGTCCCTAGGAAATTTTTGCTTCCGAGGAGATGTTTTCGATTTCCACTCAGATGACTGTCGTTTAGGGACTGGGTCGTACAAGTAGCACCAGTTTCATTTTGTTTAAGAAATCACCATCTTCATCAGCCATACTGATCATGTCCCCAGCAAAACACAGAACTTGATGTTTGTACTTTGCTCTGTGGACATAATTACAAAATGCGACGAACAAACAAAACACTATGATAAACAATTGCCTACAACTCAAAACCAATAATTGCCATTATCAGCAAACTTTAAGGAAATGACATCATGAATGTTACCAACAAAACAAATGTATAATATCCCTTGTTATATATTAATACGAAAAATGGTAGTAAAATTCCGGGAACTTTTTGAACCTAGTAGTATTACTATACTGATATAGGATATATTTACTACTAACAATGCCGGAAAGCATTGTTGTACATTGGTATTTTTCTTATTTTACAATTGTTATGGGAATTCAGAAATTATTATATTATGTTGGCGCAATTGGAAACATAACAAATTATATGCACAAAACAGATGTATACGTTCATTTGAACCTTCACAACAATGTAAACGCAAAGAACAATTTGTTTAAAGGATTTCTTAATTAATTTTTTGATGTTTCCAATTCCGCCAACATAATATAATAATTTCTGAATTCCCATAACAATTGTAAAATAAGAAAAATACCAATGTACAACAATGCTTTCCGGCATTGTTAGTAGTAAATATATCCTACATCAGTATAGTAATATGATATACCAATATTCATCAATTCAATGAATATTTGTGAAGGAACTATTAAAAAACCTTTAAAATTAAGATTATTCTAATAATTTTCACACCTCTGTACACTTCATAACAGAATAATATTATTCAAAAGTTTATGCTTTCGTTTTATTATTGCATATAACTATTTAAAATGTTACTTTTTTGCTTTATTGTCGAAAATTGATACTCTATTATTCTATATTACTATTGTTATTCATAACTTTATTTATAGCTTCATTATTGCATAGTATTATAATTTAAATTTTAGTCCTTCGCTTTACTATTCCACATTACTGTCCACAATTTTAGTTCTTCATTTCATAATACATTACATAAATTTATTATTGTTCAACATTTCATTTCTTTGCTTCATTATTGCGTATTATCATTATTCGAAATTGTTATAAATTTACAATTCTGAAGTTTAATAGGCATATATTCTATTGGAAAACAATGAAAGAAATTTAATGTTAATATGAGGTTAACTGGGGGAAAATAGACTGAAAAATACTGTACAGCAGAGTGTTTAAGCCTTTCCGATATTGCATTCAATTTTTTTTTTAATTTTATTTTAGTTCTACACTTCATAACAAAATAACTTAATATTATTCAAAAGTTTACACATTCGTTTTATTATTGCATATAACTATTTAAAATCTTAATTTTTTGCTTCTTGTCGAAAATTGATACTCTATTATTCTATATTACTACTGTTATTCATAACTTTAGTTATAGCTTCATTATTGCATAGTATTATAATTTAACATTTTAGTCCTTCGCTTTATTATTCCACATTACTGTCCACAATTTTAGTTCTTCATTTCATAATACATTACATAAATTATTATTGTTCAACATTTCATTTCTTTGCTTCAGGTATTGCGTATTATCATTATTCGAAATTTTATCATATTGCTACATTATTGTAGTGTTTATTGTTCAACATTATGTCTTTGCTTAATTATTTCATATTATCATTATTGCAAATTTTATTCTTTGGCCACATTATTCCATTTTGTTGCTCAACATTTTATCTCTTTTCTTCATTATTGCATATTATCATTATTAAAAACTTTCTTCTTTTACTACATTATTGTAGTGTTTATTGTTCAACATTTTGTTCCTTTTCTTCATTGTTGCGTATTATCATTATTCAAAACTTCATTCTTTTACTATATTATTGTATTTTAATGTTCAACATTTTATATGTTTTCTTCATTACTGCATATTATAATTATTCAAAATTTTATTCTTTTGCTACATTATTGTATTTTATTGTTCAACATTTTATCTCTTTGCTTCATTATTGCACATTATCATTATTCAAAATGTTACTCTTTGCTATTTATTGTTCAACATTTTGTTTTCTTCATTACTGCACATTATAATTATTCAACATTTTATTCTTTCGCTACATCATTGTATTTTATTGTTCAACATTTTATTACTTCATTACTGCACATTATCATTATTCCTAATTTCATCCCATTGCAACAAAATTGTATTTTATTTTTCACCATTTTATTTATTTTCTTCATTATTGCATATTATAAATATTTAAAATTTTATCCTTTTGTTGCATTATTTTATTATTCAACATTTTATTTCTTTGCTTCATTATTCACTATTATCGTTATTCAAAATGTTATTCGTACAAAATTGTATTTTATTTTTCACCATTTTATTTATTTTCTTCATTATTGCATATTATAAATATTTAAAATTTTATCCTTTTGTTGCATTATTTTATTATTCAACATTTTATTTCTTTGCTTCATTATTCACTATTATCGTTATTCAAAATGTTATTCGTTTGCTACATTATTGTATTTTATTGTTCAAAATTTTATATTTTCGCTTCTGAACTGAATTACATATCATATAAAATGTAAGTCCTTTGCTTGATTATTTCATTTCATGGTTCAAAATTATATTTATTTGTACAGTATTGCCGAACTACTGCTACTGCTACTGCTACTGCTACTACTACTACTACTACTACTACTACTACTACTACTACTACTACTACTACTAATAATAATAATAATAATAATAATACATATTCGGCAATACTGTACAAATAAATATAATTTTGAACCATGAAATGAAATAATCAAGCAAAGGACTTACATTTTATATGATATGTAATTCAGTTCAGAAGCGAAAATATAAAATTTTGAACAATAAAATACAATAATGTAGCAAACGAATAACATTTTGAATAACGATAATAGTGAATAATGAAGCAAAGAAATAAAATGTTGAATAATAAAATAATGCAACAAAAGGATAAAATTTTAAATATTTATAATATGCAATAGTAGTAGTGGTAGTAGTAGTAGTAATAGTAGTAGTAGTAGTAGTATTAGTAGTAGTAGTAGTAGTATTAGTAGTAGTAGTAGTAGTAGTAGTAGTAGTAGTAGTAGTAGTAGTAGTAATCCTATTATAAAGTTTTTATTTATTTGCTTTATTATTGTATATTACTGTTCACAACTTAACTTGCTTTATATTGTATATTATTGTTAAAAATATTATAGTTCTGCTTCATTATTTCGCATTATTATTATTATTATTATTATTATTATTATTATTATTATTATTATTATTATTATTATTATTCACTGCATGTTACTGTTCAAAATATTAGTTATTTCTCTCATTGTTGTGTAATTGTATTATTATTCAAAGCTTAAAGTTCAATTTCCTACATTATTGTATTAATAATAACACCAGGATTAACAGACGTCCCGGTTTGGGTCTCATAAAACGTCCAGCTCTTAATGGAAAATATGATCAAAATTCCCTCTTCAAGAATATTAACAATTTTATTACATTTCCATATGGGAAACAAACCTTCACTTTCTTCAATAAATAATTAATGTAGGCCATACGCTATGTATAGCATGACGTAGTACATCTTTTATGCTGTTTTCATCATTAGCTACTGTTTTTACAGTGGAACATTGATTTAATTATTTAATTACCGGTAATATGAAACATATTTCAAGTTGAATCTAATTATCATCTTTTTTTAATAAAATGAATATCGAGTTTTCTTGGTGTAGCGAAAATATTAGGCCTAATATTTTAACTTTCAATGTTTGATGTATAAAATACTTTATTTTGCACATTACAGAAGTATGTACAGGTACATGTGTTTGAATATGCAATTAAATATATTACCGACTGCAAAATATTAAATAATTATATGTTACTTTGATGTCTTATGTACCCCTTCTTCATGTATAATATATCCACTACGTTTAGAGGTCTATCTATTCAAAATCTGATCCAGTTTCGTTGAACTAATATATGGCAACCTTATACAGTACAATACCACAATCTAGTACATAAGTCACGAAGCTTGAGGTGATTTTTTGTATTTCTCGCGATGCAATGCTCCAAGAGGTTAGCAACTGACAGTACTAGGAACAATAGACTGTGCGACAGTAGCGATCATAGTGGCTAGCAACTAAAGTTCAACTGTCATTGGATGCATATTCTCTACATATTGAGCTTCGTGACTGTATGTACTAGACTGTGATAATGCTGTGCTTTAATTTTGAAATTTGGTCTCTTAATAGGGGTAAAATTAGAAAACGGTTACCGTACTCAATGGCTGATCGGTAGTCGAGGAGAGGAATGGTCCTTGGACGAACTTTTTTTTTCTTTGGTTATTTTACGACGCTTTATCAACTGCTACGGTTATCTAGCGTCTGAGTAAGATGAAGGTGATAATTCCAGCGAAATGAGTACAGGGTCCAACGCCGAAAGTTACCAAGCATTTGCTCTTAATGGATTGAGAGAAAACCCCGGAAAAACATCAACAGTCTTACTAATAAACCATGTATAGTTTTTATACGAGACTTATGCAGACTTGAGACAGAAAACTTTACTAATAAACCATGCATAAGCGATGGATGTATAAACAGGCTGTAACTATACACTGGGAATTGCTTTGGAGTAGTTGTATACACGATTCCCTTGTTTAAGAGTTGTATATAGAGAAACAATGGCCGCCCCTCTAACAGCTGTTCGCATCGATTGTCATTTTATGATGATGGCTGCCTTGTAATCACAGAAGAACAAACCAAAGAGCACAGAATAATTAGAATAATATTGCTGTAGCTTGTACTCTTTGACCAAAATATAGTGTAGTAATCGATCAGAGCGAGTTGTACTATCGATACTTAACACGGCACACTAGAGAGATCTATCGGATGCACTAGAGAACCTCAGATATTCTATTACCTTTCGTAACGAAGTAATGACGAAACTATGACGTAGCTGTGTAACAGTTATGCTGTTATACACGACGTATGTAGTGATTATTAGTAAGGAATTTACACACGAGGTATAAATGAGCTACTCATTGTATAAGTATAGGACAGTTAAACGTCTGTATGTAGAGTTTTTATTAGTAAGACCGCAAGACGTTATCAACCAGATAACTTATCCCAAACAGGGCACAGCGGTGGAGTAAATGCAAGTAAAAAAATGTTTCTTGGATTTTTACATCGAGGGGTCTTTGAGAGAGATTTCACTGTAATTGTATTTGGATTCGTAAAGACTTGAACACACGTCTCTTAGAGTGGAAGTAAGACGTTCCTAGCCCATCCGTCCTGGAGATGAAACCAAATACAGTATCTACAGGGACATCATTTTATTTTTACTTCAATTTTTATTGTACCTGAGTTTTTTAATGTACTTCACTCCCACCCCTTCTACTAATGAAGTTCCAATTTCCTCCATACAGAACCAAAGCCGCATGTAAACACTACTGAGTTACTGAGTGTAGTACGTTCCAGAAATATGTTCGCGTTTTCCAGTGACGAAAGAGCTTTCAATATTGAATCATATTTTCCCACAGGTACTGTCCGTTTGCCTACGTTGCATCCCGATTTCCCCCACCTGCTTCTGCTCGCCCCTCTGTAAAAGCTGGGCTGTCTTAGCTCTTTTCTGAAAACATTAATTTCTGTTAGGAATTGGACGTTTACTTAATATTATACAACTCTTTAAAATAACTTAAATAAAACGGCCTCTTTAAGTAATTAACTGTCACGTGATTTCCCCCCTTTCTACGATCCTGCGGCATAACCACTTGGACGGACGGTAGATAGTATGTCTGAGTAATTTTATCTTTTCGGATCGGGCAGAAGTGAAGATTGAATTTACAGTACGTAAGGTACTCTTTTATAGAGTAGGTACAGAATTATTTCAACATGAGTTACTAGTACGAAGGACGAAACTGGTAATTGGAATTAGATGCAATAGTCTATAGTGCGATAATATGCACAAAAGAACTGAAGTCTGTATCAAAATGAACGGCCACCATTTTCAAAAATGTGTTTAAATATTTATATTATGATTATTTTTCAATTTAACTTCATTCTCTATAGTGTACGCTAATGTGCTGTAGACAATATATTATACACTGCATAATGAATACGTCTGCATGGATAACTCAGTTCGTGAGTATAAACACTTATTCTTAATACAGTACTGTATTTTAATTAACCAAAAACCTAATGAAAATTATCGAACTCAAAATCGCGATATTTCCTAGTTTACGTAAATGGATGAATTACTTTTCTTCCCTCCTATACCTAGTAGAGTGATTTGTTTGTGATTTACGTCAGTATCATCGAACTACAGTCGTGGAAGGGGATAGCAAACTGTGTTTCCGGTTCTCTAAAGGTATAGCCAGGTTAATATTTAAAATGTTAGTAAAAATAAAATGATGTCCCTGTATAACCTCAAAACTGCAAGTCAAGAGAGAACAAGTACAGACAAATTAATGAGTGAATTAGTTATCAATTGAAGGGTTTTTTTAAAAAAAGAACCTTAGTCCAAAAAATGAAAATCTGAGGTATTAAGGATATGGTGAGCGAATTTTAGTGGCCATCTACTGAATTAGTTGTTAGGGGGGGAAAACACCATAGTTTTATGTTATAGGAGTGGAAATTTTCAGTGGTTTTCATAAAACAACCATAGTCCAAAGACTTTTGTTGTGAAAACAGTCATTGTCCAGCCAGGACGATGGTAGCATTTACAAATACCCCATTCATATCATCCTGAAACGTTTATCCATACAATTTTAAACTGTAGTAGATTGACAGTACTGTTTCTTACGTATACGGCAAAAATTACCTAAGAGAAAAATATTTAGGCACGTGAATTGTTGTATTAGTTAAGGAGTCATCTTTAGAAGCAGAAGTAACCCCATGGAAGAAACGTAAGCAACGAAAGGAGAAGAAACAGGATACAATAAAGAAAAAGAAGATTAAAGGAGAGGCACACTTCAGCCATAACAGAGTATTTTTTTCTTCAGGCTATGCATCGGTGAAAATAATGAAAAACATGGAAATTTTGTTTTTAACCCTAAAAAATAAAATAATATTTCAGTTCTCTAAATATGTGCCTATTTTGGCCCTGTGACAATTTAAAGTCTCTCAGGACGAATTTAAAGGGCCCAGTGCGTGCGTGGAGCTGCAGCCCTTTAAACTGACACTCAGCTGTCATTCTGACAGACTTTGTTCTGCATTCTAATTAATTTTACTTAGTTCATATTTCGGGTTGTTATGTGGAAGAAACGTGTGTGTGGTGGACCTATATAAGAAGGAAGGATATCGATAGTACATATCATATTATAATATGATGTACTTTGATACTCGTTTTTTCGATTATCCAATTTTCAACATTTTGTAACATTCAAAATGCTCTAATGAATGCAGTTTTTCTCCAGTCTCAGTGAAGTTTTCCATTGAAGTCCAGAAAAGTATCTGAAGTAAACTGATACGTGTGTTTTCTTCTGCTATTGAAAGTATTCAAATCACAATGTGTTGAGGATGTGACAAGTTTAAAAAAAAAATAAAATATTAATAACTTACTTACTTACTGGCTTTTAAGGAACCCGGAGGTTCATTGCCGTCCTCACATAAGCTCGCCATTGGTCCCTATCCTGAGCAAGATTAAACCAGTCTCTATCATCATATTCCACCTCCCTCAAATCCATTTTAACCCTTTCTAACCCAAATTAAATTTACAAGCAATCCATGTTGAAACAAATAGCTGTATTAGGACCAATTCAGTGACCAAGTTACGGGAGTGGCAACATTTGAAACAAAACTATATTGATGAAAATGTATTGAAATAGAAGTTATCCAGCAAAATTTACCTTCATACGTAATACACAAGTATATAAATGCTATAAAGTTAATTATTGCCATATGGTATCTATAGGTAAGAAAGGGTTAATATTAACCTCGCATCTACGTCTCGGTCTCCCCAAAGTTCTTTTTCCCTCCACCTCCCAACTAACACTCTATATGCATTTCTGGATTCGCCCATACGTGCTACATGCCCTGCCCATCTCAAACGTCTGGATTTAATGTTCCTAATTATGTCATGTGACGAATACAGTGCGTGCAGTTCTGCGTTGTGTAACTTTCTCCATTCTCCTGTAACTTCATCCCTCTTAGCCCCAAATATTTTTCTAAGCACCATATTCTCAAACACCCTTACTTATTTGAAGGTTTCGTAACAAGCTGTTTTTTACGGTGATGGGTTGTTAGCCCTCCGCCCAACCCCCAAGCTGGAGGACCATTCCTCATCGGCTGTCCGCGACTGCTTATTCAATATATTCACAGCTACCCTACATATCTGGAGGCCGTCTCCTCGATCCGCAACCTGAGGACGCGCCATGCCGTGGTGATAGGGACCCACAATACATGGACAACTAAAAGGGTAA
>NC_091130.1:23660358-23680358 GCF_040183065.1 Periplaneta americana
TTGACTAATTGAGACTTCCCGCTCTCTGATCGGGTCAAAAACCCTGAGATAGCTGATATTTAACTTTGCGTTGAATTTCGGTAAAATCCGGAGGACCTAATTAGTCAAATTCACTCTCCTCACCTCCACATTGGGATCCCCTGCGATCTTTTAAGATGCAAAAGAGAGAGTGGTGTGCGGAAAGCAACGGGAAGCTACCGCATTTACCTTTCCCAAGAAAAACTGCTAACATGGCATGATGACTCTTTCCACGGTAAAAGATTTCGGACGTAAAATGGATCACATGTGGAGACTAAGAGGAAGACAGAAACTAGAAAGATTGGAGAATATTGGATTTGCAGTGAAAGACATTCTATTTGGCAGAATACTATATAATATGTCACCTCTGATTGAGGTTCTGGCTGATATGTATATCTATTATCAGGCAGTACATCTCACTTGACGATATGTGTCAGAGGAAGAACAATTATTGTTTGTACATGTGAAGTCTGATTAGTGTAATATGTAGCTAATCGGCTATGTATGCAATGGAGGGAGAAAGGCATGGCCACCCTACCCCATTGTCTTCTGGCCTAGTTGCCTCATAAGTGGTGCCTTGTTGGTATCACTTGTGAGGTTCAGACCTGTCTTCGAACGGTTAATTAAACGACAACTGGCAGACGGTATTTCGACTTAAGGGTTAAACGGGAAATAAGACAAAATGGACTATTTATTAACAAAAATTGACATATAATTAAAGTATCAAGCAATTATGATGAATGCAACATTACCAAATGAATAGCTTAAACTCAATTAGGTTTAATCAATAGTTTAAACAAATCTACCTTCGAGAAAGTACCGAATATATGGAGCATGGTAAACCTTGTTTAAATTAAACACAGACGAAACTACTATTGAGAATATGGTCCTTATACAGTAGTTGCCTATTTGCAAAGCAAACGTGGACAAATTATTAAACTAAATTAATTATATGTGCAACGAAGCTGTATTTATCGGTAGAAATAATGAACAAAAATGTATTTTGCACAGATATAATGAATAGAAAATTGAGTCTTGAGGTTACTAATATTTTGTGAACATTCCCTTATTCTTTATTAACACGTTGATTTTGTCAGGGATGCTGGAAACCAAAGTTTGACACTTTCTTTGAATATCAGCATCATGTAGCCAGATATCAGACAGTGCTTAAATGAGTCTATGTTTTGTTGTAAGTCTATTTTTGTTCACTTTCTTCTTCAGTATATATCACAGATTTTCAATTTCGTTCATGTCCGGTCTTCTTGCAGGCCATGGGAGAATATCTTCTGCAGCATATAGTTAAAACACCAGTAGTACCACCATAGCCAGAAAAAAATATACTTAACCATTTGAAAAATACACCAGAAGATGTAAACAATCATATTTACAACAACAGAGACTCTGTGAATTATACTGGTAGTTGATATGATGAATCATATTATGTTTACAAGAAAAACTTTTAGTCTAATAATTTGTCTACGCCTGTACTACAGAGTGATTTATATAGAACTGAGATATTTATTTCATTAATTGTTTCAAAACTAATTGTGCTAGCGACAACTTATTATACCTAAATGTAGAAGAATTTTGGGAGATTATTTACCTCTATAGCAAATGTTGAAAATGTTCTCCATCCTGCATAAGGCACAACTCAACACGTCGTTCCATGTTACTGGCCACTCGTTGGAGGACTCTGTTGTCAATAGCTTGAATCTCCTGTGTGATGTTGTGCTTCAGATCGTCCAATGTCTGGGAACGTGTGGCGTAAACCCTGTCTTTTAAGTAACCCCATAGAAAGAAGTCCGGCGTTGTCAAATCCGGAGATCTCGGTGGCCACAGGTTCCTGGAAATTATTCGGTCGTCAAAGAAACTTTTCGCAGCTCTCTGACACATTGAGTAGGTGTACCCTGTCTCCTGCGACAAACGTCTTAATGCTTTTTTGGGTGACTGCTCCAGTCGTGCTCTTACGTCAACAACAACCGTGGGAAGCCTAGATGAACGATGCTTGCCCTTTTCACTCACCAGAGATCCAGTTGTTTCCAATTTGTTTACCAGTCCCAGTATTTTGTTTCTTTTGGGAGGATTGCGAACACCAAATTCTCTCTGGTATGTCCTTTGAGTAGCTGTAATTGAATTCGTAATCTAGTATTGCTTCACAAGGAAGAATCGTTGATTTAATGTGTATTGCATTTTCACGTTGACACAAAATGTCGAAAACAGCTGCCAACAATAGGAATAAAACATAAACATCTACGCATCTAGTGCTGCCAACAATAGGAATAAAACATAAACATCTGCGCATCTAGTGACAAAGAATCGAATCTCCAGAACATTCTGCTTAATTTGGTGCTAAAATTGAGTCATTGAATTAATTTCCAACGGAATAATTAAAGAAAGAAATGTGTCAGTTCTATATAAATCACTCTGTATCTCACTTGTGTTACATATGCCACTGTTGTACTTAACATTGTAATGAGCATCGAGTCTGTTGCTAAGTTACTAGAAACATCCGTTCGTTCGACCACGGAACTTCTGTACTGAGCTATGTTGAAAAATTGCTAGGAAAACGGGGTATTCATTCGCACATTGTCGTATTAGCGATGTCCCCAACCCTCGGCGTGGCATTTCTATAACATTGCTTTCATTAGTGGCTCCGTCATGTAGATTAATGCCTGAACCTCATGCTGAGGACAGCACACCTAGAAAAGAGAGGGGACACCTCAGTCCTCTTTGTTGTGAACGCCCGTTTATCCAGACTACAAAAGAGGGTAGGGGGTTGGCGGGTGAAGTCCCACTGCGCGAGATTGCACGTATGTATATAATAGCTTCAAATAGGCCACGATTGCGTGCTCCTAAATCTCTTCATAGTTGTCTAGTTTTCATCTACAGTAAAATGTCGTTATAACGAAATGTTAAGTATTACGAAATTATTTTCTGTGTCGTCTTTTTCCATATAATATAATGTTATATTTAAATTTAACAAATTTTGCTTTCAAAAAAAAATTGTGGCGAAAAAATCTACTTTTTAAAGAAAACTATTATGAACATATGCTGCATTTGGTTAGGAAGTAAGGACATATTTTATACCATAATGAAAATGCTGTCATTATGCAATAAAGTATATGGGAAGGATGAATGGCCTGAAGATTATATGGAGACAGTGTTTCTGCCAATACCGAAGAAAATTAATACCAAGAAATGTAACGAGTTCAGGTATATCAGCCTGATATAGCACTCAGCGAAGATTCTCCTGAGAATAGTCAATCGGCGTTTATATTCTAAGATATCCACAAATGATTAGGGAAAACACGGAAATTTTACTTGAAGCAAGTAAAGCGATAGGTTTGGAAGTAAATCCCGAAAAGACAAAGTATATGATTATGTCTCGTGATCAGAATATTGTACGAAATGGAAATATAAAAATTGGAGATTTATCCTTCGAAGAGGTGGAAAAATTCAAATATCTTGGAGCAACAGTAACAAATTTAAATGACACTCGGGAGGAAATTAAACGCAGAATAAATATGGGAAATGCCTGTTATTATTCGGTAGAGAAGCTTTTATCATCTAGTCTGCTGTCAAAAAATCTGAAAGTTACAATTTATAAAACAGTTATATTACCGGTTGTTCTGTACGGTTGTGAAACTTGGACTCTCACTTTGAGAGAGGAGCAGAGATTAAGGGTGTTTGAGAATAAGATTCTTATGAAAATATTTGGGACTAAGAGGGATGAAGTTACAGGAGAATGGAGAAAGTTACACAACACAGAATTGCACGCATTGTATTCTTCACCTGACATAATTAGGAACATTAAATCCAGACGTTTGAGATGGGCAGAGCATGTAGCACGTATGGGCGAATCCAGAAATGCATATAGAGTGTTAGTTGGGAGACCGGAGGGAAAAAGACCTTTGGGGAGGCCGAGACGTAGATGGCAGGATAATATTAAAATGGATTTGAGGGAGGTGGGATATGATGATAGAGACTGGATTAACCTTGCACAGGATAGGGACCGATGGCGGGCTTATGTGAGGGTGGCAGTGAACCTTCGGGTTCCTTAAAAGCCATTTGTAAGTAAGTAATTAACGAAAGAGCAATTTGGCTTCAGGAAGGGAAAAGGTACGAGAGATGCAATTGGACTGATCCGAACAATCGGCGAAAGATATCTAGAGAAGAATAAAGAAGTGCATATAGTATTTGTCGACCTAGAAAAGGCTTTTGACAGAGTGGACTGCAATAAAGTTATGGGGATCCTGAAGAAAATTGTTGTGGATTAAAAAGAGAGGAGGCTGTTTTGTAACCTTTATATGAAACGAGTCAAAGTCAGGATAGAAGAACAAATGTCAGATAGAAGTGAATTGGGGATGGGAGTACGACATGGATGCCCTTTATCACCTATCCTGTTCAACATCTACTTGGAGGATTTGGTGAAGAACTGTTTTCAGAATACGAAAGGGGTGATAGTAGGAGGAAGAAGAATAAAGTGCATAAGATTTGCTGATCATACAGCGTTGTTAGCAGAGGAAGAAAGACACGATATGCTACTGGAGCTAAATGAAAGCTGTGATCATTACGGAATGAAGATAAATGCAAACAAGACGAAGACCATGGTTATCGGAACAAAACTAAACAAGGTAAACTCACGATTTCGAAATGAGACAGTAGAGCAAGTGGACAGCTTCAAATACTTGGGGTACACTATAAGCAGTAACATGAGCTGCTGCCAGGAAGTCAAAAGGAGGATAGCAATGGAAAGAAAGCTTTTAATAAAGAAAGGAGCATCTTCTGTGGGGCTGTGGAAAAAGAAGTAAAGAAGAGACTAGTAAAGTGCTTTGTGTGGAGTGTGGCATTGTATTGGGGCGGAAACGTGGACATTACGACGAAGTGATTAGAAGAAACTAAAAGATTTTAAATGTGGATATGGAGAAGAATGGAGTGTGTGAAATGGACAGATAGAATGAGAAATGAAGCCGTGCTAGAAAGAGTGGGTGAAGAAAGAATGATGCCGAAAGTGATCAGAAAGAGAAAAGGGAATTGGCTGGGTCACTGGCTGAGAAGAAATTACCTACTGAAAGATGCACTGGAAGGAATGGTAAACGGGATAAAAGTTCGGGGCAGAAGAAGATACCAGATGATAGACAACATTAAGGTACATGGATAATATGCGGATACTAAGAGCAAGGCAGAAAACAAAAGAGATTGGATAATGCTGGGTTTACAGTGAAAGACTTGTCCTTGGGCAGAAAACTATGAATACTTACTTACTGGCTTGTAAGGAACCCGGAGGTTCATTGCCGCCCTCACATAAGCCAGCCATTGGTCCCTATCCTGAGCAAGATTAATCCAGTCTCTACCATCATATCCCATCTCTTTCAAATCCATTTTAATATTATCTTCCCATCTAAGTCTCGGCCTCCCCAAGTCTTTTTCCTTCCGGCCTTCCAACTAACACTCTATATGCATTTCTGCATTCGCCCATACGTGCTACATGCCCTGCCCATCTCAAACGTCTGGATTTTATGTTCCTAATTATGTCAGATGAAGAATACATGCGTGCAGCTCTGCATTGTGTAACTTTCTCCATTCTAATGTAACCTCATTCCTCTTAGCCCCAAATATTTTCCTAAGAACCTTATTCTCAAACACCCTTAATCTCTGTTCCTCTCTCAAAGTGAGAGTCCAAGTTCCACAACCATACAGAACAACCGGTAATATAAGTGTTTTATAAATTCTTTCAGATTTTTTGACAGCAGACTAGATGACAAAGGCTTTTCAACCGAATAATAACAGACATTTCCCATATTTATTCTGCCTTTAATTTGCTCCCGAGTGTCAGTTATATTTGTTACTGTTGCTCCAAGATTTGTTAGCGTGGATGGATGGAACTATGAATGGATTCATTTATTATTGCTTTGCAAGAAGGATTATCATAATTTCATAGGAGACATATAGGCTATTTTTAAGTTATTGGCACTATAAACGAAAGTGTTGAGGAGGCCTACTTATTAATTATATAAAATATATTCACTTAAGTACATAAAATTGTGTGCTCATTTTTGTTTCCAGAGGACCTATAGATTCTGAGAAAATAATGTTGAAATATAGTAAAATTATGTCCCCCTTAAAGAACCTACAATCGACAGAAAATGCAAACCATGCATGTTCCACTTTCCAAAGTTGTATCATAGTCTAGTATATACAGTCGCGAAGCTCAATACGTAGTAAATATGCAAATATTAGGTAGTTGCTTACCAGTAGGTTCGCTAATATCGCCTCATTACAGGCAATGCAAAATAGTACCGTCACAGTCTATTGTTTCTAGCACCCTCAAAACTCAAGCTTCGTGACTGTATATAGTAGACTGTGGTTGTATCATTAAAACTGAGCAATGGACCGATTTATACAAAATTTAGTAGAGATATCACAAAATTCCTATTCATCTTTCACAATTCCCCTCTACAGAAATCTCACCGTGGCAAACATTTTTGAAGGGGATACAACATTAGCTCTGTACACTGAAAGAAAGGCCTTTGTTGTGCGCAGTTGCTATGGAAACTGATCTCCACTAAATGTTTTGATTTATTCTTGCGTGTTGTGGAAGTCACTTTCTTTCAATAGCCCGTTGTAGGCTGTTGACGCTTTCAATTTAAAAACACTCGTACGTAACCATAGAAACGATGACGTTACGAAATTAACAAAAGGCTGTCGTGTCACACGATCTGCAAGTTGTGATCCTTAAAACGTATTCTGTTGCTCTTTTAGTCCCCTCTCTCGGCTGCTACGTCATTTCCTTATTGTAAAATATCAAATTTCGAACACTTCTCTATTGCTGCAAGTCTCCCGCTGTTAGCGCGTGACAATGTGAACAATGTACTAACATTGTGACACGTTGTGACAGACAGACAAAGCTGTTCTTTTTCAATAGACGTCAGTTTTGTAACACACGCTACTTATTCTGTGACACAAAATTCTGCATGCTTCTATTTCTTTAATCGGATGGATAAGGTATGACATTTTTAAAATCATGTTAGTCTGTCTTCAGTTTAGCCTTAGCGTTTGTATCTTCCTACTCGTAGTGCATGCACAAGCGCATGGTTACTCAAAGAGCAAGACTCTGAGCTTCACACGTCGAAAATCCGAGTTCGTAACCCGGCCACTGTAAATGGAATATGTGAACAAAATCAATTTCAGAGTAACTATCATAATAGATAAAACTGGAATGAACGAAGAAAAGCTGCTCTGAAATTGATTTTGTTCACATATCTAGGCCTATTACGAGTAACTATTATAAGGGTACAGTACATCAGTTATTCATAGATTTCAAAAAGGCGTATGATTCGGTTAAGAGAGAAGTTTTAATATAGTATTCTTATTGAATTTGGTATTCCCAAGAAACTAGTTCGATTAATTAAAATGTGTCTTAGTGAAACTTACAGCAGAGTCCGCATAGGCCAGTTTCTCTCTGATGCTTTTCCAATTCACTACCGGCTAAAGTAAGGAGATTCATTGTCACCTCTACATTTAACTTCGCTCTAGAATATGCAATTAGGAAAGTCCAGGATAACACAAAGGGTTTGGAATTGAACGGGTTACATCAGCTTCTTGTCTATGCGGATGACGTGAATATGTTAGGAGAAAATCCACAAACGATTAGGGAAAACGCGGAAATTGTACTTGAAGCAAGTAAAGAGATGGGTTTGGAAGTAAATCCCGAAAAGACTAAGTACATGATTATGTCTCGTGACCAGAATATTGCACGAAATGGAACTATAAAAGTTGGAGATTTATACTTCGAAGAGGTGGGAAAATTCAAATATCTTGGAGCAACAGTAACAAATATAAATGACACTCGGGAGGAAATTAAATGCAGAATAAATATGGGAAATGCCTGTTATTATTCGGTTGAGAAGCTTTTGTCATCTAGTCTGCTGTCAAAAAATCTGAAAGTTAGAATTTATAAAACAGTTATATTACCGGATGTTCTGTATGGTTGTGAAATTTGGACTCTCACTTTGAGAGAGGAACAGAGATTGAGGGTTTTTGAGAATAAGGTGCTTAGGAAAATATTTGGGGCTAAAAGGGATGAAGTTACAGGAGAATGGAGAAAGTTACACAACGCAGAGCTGCACGCATTGTATCCTTCACCTGACATAATTAGGAACATTAAATCCAGACGTTTGAGATGGGCAGGACATGTAGCACGTATGGACGAATCCAGAAATGCATATAGAGTGTTAGTTGGGAGGCCGGAGGGAAAAAGACCTTTCGGGAGGCCGAGATGTAGATGGGAAGATAATATTAAAATGTATTTGAGGGAGGTGGGATATGATGGTAGAGACTGGATTAATCTTGCTCAGGATAGGGACCAATGGTGGGCTTATGTGAGGGCGGCAATGAACCTACGGGTTCCTTAAAAGCCAGTAACTAAGTAAGTAAGTAAGTAAGTAAACTGATTTTATAAGTTGATCCATAGTATGGAGAATGAAGCTGTCCAGATTTTGTAGGTATTGTACTGTAGAGTCAGACCTTATCAGTTCGAGTGGCTTTATGAATAAGTAAGGATACAGAGTAGCCTATGTGAGCCACTAAGTGAACGATGAGTATTTGGGCTGATCAGTGGGTGAATGTATGAGCCAGAGAGTAGCTGAGTAAATAAATGTGTGTCGAAATCTGAGAAGCATTCTATCGGGACCATATTTTGTCTTGTTCGGTTCAACAGAATCTTCAAATAGCCTACGTAATATCGATGACGAACGAACATCTACGGCAGGGGCAGAATTTGAAAGAAAACATACGCTCCTTATCCTCTCGTTTACCTCATTCGACGAACACGATTCTGTACCGTATATTTTTCATAATTACAGCATTGATTTGAGGTAATATTCGTATTGAACTGTTTGATTCCTATTTTCCATATTGCTTGATAAAGAGTCGAACGTCACCCTGGCAACGAGCTGCTAACCGAAAACAAAAGCGCATCGCTGCTATGATTTCTCAGGGCCTGTGAGAGCGGAATGGAATGCGCCCTTCATTGTCATGCAACTGGTGCCCCCGTCATATCACACCGGGATAAACGGATCGCGGGGTCAGGCATTCAAATTCGGGACGCCGAGGAATGCCCCCCACCGACTTCAATCACTTCTATGCAAACCATCGCCAGCAGATGCTGAATCGTAAATGCATATCGGCAACCAGTTCACACTTCATTTGTTTGTAAGTGCCCTAAACTAAGAAGTGAGTATAGGTAGGAAGTTTCCCATTTGACAATCCTTTATTAACTACAGACCCTAAATAGAAACAGAAAATGTGGCTAAAAAAAAAAAAGAAGCGATTCTTTAGTGACAAGAAGCGGCTGATATATACATGTTGGAGCAATTACAGTAAATATGCTGATGAGAATTTAGTATAGCTGCATTAAAATTAGATCCCATAATGCACATGATTGTGTTATGGTTGTGGTGTGCTCATTGTGATTGTTGCAATTGCGATGATGTGACTCTTGTGATTGTTGTAGCTGCATTAGAATTAGATCCTAAAATGCACATGATAGTGTTATGGTGGTGGTGTGCTGATTGTGATTGTTGCCATTGCGATGGTGTGACTCTTGTGATTGTTGTAGCTGCATTAAAATTAGATCCCATGATGCACATGATAGTGTTATGGTGGTGGTGTGCTGATTGTGATTGTTGCCATTGCGATGGTGTGACTCTTGTGATTGTTGTAGCTGCATTAGAATTAGATCCCATAATGCACATGATAGTGTTATGGTGGTGGTGTGCTGATTGTGATTGTTGCCATTGCGATGGTGTGACTCTTGTGATTGTTGTAGCTGCATTAAAATTAGATCCCATAATGCACATGATAGTGTTATGGTGGTGGTGTGCTGATTGTGATTGTTGCCATTGCGATGGTGTGACTCTTGTGATTGTTGTAGCTGCATTAGAATTAGATCCCATAATGCACATGATAGTGTTATGGTGGTTGTGTGCTGATTGTGATTGTTGCCATTGCGATGGTGTGACTCTTGTGATTGTTGTAGCTGCATTAGAATTAGATCCCATAATGCACATGATAGTGTTATGGTGGTGGTGTGCTGATTGTGATTATTGCCATTGCGATGGTGTGACTCTTGTGATTGTTGTAGCTGCATTAAAATTAGATCCCATAATGCACATGATAGTGTTATGGTGGTGGTGTGCTGATTGTGATTGTTGCCATTACGATGGTGTGACTCTTGTGATTGTTGTAGCTGCATTAGAATTAGATCCCATAATGCACATGATAGTGTTATGGTGGTGGTGTGCTGATTGTGATTGTTGCCATTGCGATGGTGTGACTCTTGTGATTGTTGTAGCTGCATTAAAATTAGATCCCATAATGCACATGATAGTGTTATGGTGGTGGTGTGCTGATTGTGATTGTTGCCATTGCGATGGTGTGACTCTTGTGATTGTTGTAGCTGCATTAAAATTAGATCCCATAATGCACATGATAGTGTTATGGTGGTGGTGTGCTGATTGTGATTGTTGCCATTGCGATGGTGTGACTCTTGTGATTGTTGTAGCTGCATTAAAATTAGATACCGGAATGAACATGATATTGTTATGGTGGTGGTGTGCTGATTGTGATTGTTGCCATTGCGATGGTGTGACTCTTGTGATTGTTGTAGCTGCATTAAAATTAGATCCCATAATGCACATGATAGTGTTATGGTGGTGGTGTGCTGATTGTGATTGTTGCCGTTGCGATGGTGTGACTCTTGTGATTGTTGTAGCTGCATTAAAATTAGATCCCATAATGCACATGATAGTGTTATGGTGGTTGTGTGCTGATTGTGATTGTTGCCATTGCGATGGTGTGACTCTTGTGATTGTTGTAGCTGCATTAGAATTAGATACCGGAATGAACATGATATTGTTATGGTGGTGGTGTGCTGATTGTGATTTTTGCCATTGCGAAGATGTGACTCTTGTGATTGTTGTAGCTGCATTAGAATTAGATCCCATAATGGAAATGATAGTGTTATGGTGGTGGTGTGCTGATTGTGATTGTTGCCATTACGATGGTGTGAGTCTTGTGATTGTTGTACCTGCATTAGAATTAGATCCCATAATGCACATGATTGTGTTATGGTGGTGGTGTGCTGATTGTGATTGTTGCCATTGCGATGGTGTGACTCTTGTGATTGTTGTAGCTGCATTAAAATTAGATCCCATAATGCACATGATAGTGTTATGGTGGTGGTGTGCTGATTGTGATTGTTGCCATTGCGATGGTGTGACTCTCGTGATTGTTGTAAGTGCATTAAAATTAGATCCCATAATGTACATGATAGTGTTATGGTGGTGGTGTGCTGATTGTGATTGTTGCCATTGCGATGGTGTGAGTCTTGTGATTGTTGTAACTGGATTAGAATTAGATACCAAAATGCATATGATAGTGTTATGGTGCTGATGTTGTGATTGTGATTGTTGCCATTGCGATGGTGTGAGTCTTGTGATTGTTGTAGCTGCATTAAAATTAGATCCCATAATGCACATGATAGTGTTATGGTGGTGGTGTGCTGATTGTGATTGTTGCCATTGCGATGGTGTGACTCTCGTGATTGTTGTAAGTGCATTAAAATTAGATCCCATAATGTACATGATAGTGTTATGGTGGTGGTGTGCTGATTGTGATTGTTGCCATTGCGATGGTGTGAGTCTTGTGATTGTTGTAACTGGATTAGAATTAGATACCAAAATGCATATGATAGTGTTATGGTGGTGATGTTGTGATTGTGATTGTTGCCATTGCGATGGTGTGAGTCTTGTGATTGTTGTAGCTGCATTAGAATTAGATCTCATAATGCACATGATAGTGTTATGGTGGTGGTGTGCTGATTGTGATTGTTGCCATTGCGATGGTGTGAGTCTTGTGATTGTTGTAGCTGCATTAGAATTAGATCCCATAATGCACATGATAGTGTTATGGTGGTGGTGTGCTGATTGTGATTGTTGCCATTGCGATGGTGTGAGTCTTGTGATTGTTGTAGCTGCATTAGAATTAGATCCCATAATGCACATGATAGTGTTATGGTGGTGGTTTGCTGATTGTGATTGTTGCCATTGTGATGGTGTGAGTCTTGTGATTGTTGTAGCTTCATTAGAATTAGATCCCGGAATGAACATGATAGTGTTACGGTGGTGGTGTGCTGATTGTGATTGTTGCCATTGTGATGGTGTGTCTCTTGTGGTTGTTGTAGCTGCATTAAAATTAGATCCCATAATGCACATGATAGTGTTATGGTGGTGGTGTGCTGATTGTGATCGTTGCCGTTGCGATGGTATGACTCTTGTGATTCTTATAGCTGCATTAGAATTAGATCCCATAATGCACATGATAGTGTTATGGTGGTGGTGTGCTGATTGTGATTGTTGCCATTTCGATGGTATGACTCTTGTGGTTGTTGTAACTGCATTGAAATTAGATCGCATAATGCACATGATAGTGTAAATTATGTAAATTGTAATATATTTTATGTAGGACAAATAAAAAATTAATTGTATTAAAATAAACAACTCTATATGTATGGGAGTAGTCTAATTTTCAGAGATAATTGTTTATTACATACAGGAAAAAATATTAAAGATGTCAGAAAGACCATAACATAACTGGAGAATTTTTTTGTTTTTTTCATACTTTGATAAAACTGGTTTGAAAAATATTAGGTATTAGTAACCTTTTTTTATACTTTTATCAGATATTTAATTTCTAATAAGTCTTGTTGTGGTACCTTGTAATTTTTGTCCAATTGTGAGTTCATTTCCTTGTAATATTTTAGAAATTTAGAGCCTTCATTTTCTGATAATATTAATTGTGGTCGTTCACGTACATACCTATACCTGGCTTGTTTTGAAACTTTTCCTGTATTTGTAACATTTGTGTGAATTTTAAAAATATTTTATGAATACTATAGCCTATTTTATATTCGTATGATGTAAGATAACACTGTTTAACGAATTTATGAGTGACAAAGAATTGCTAAAATCTTAGCACATAAATTGGGGCCCGTTATTGATACCAGAACTTCGTAACTCCAAACATGACAGGCTAGAATGCTACATCTGTACCCTGTTCAGTCTCTCTTAACACCAAATAACCATTATCTTGTGCAGAGTGTCGATAGAAACAAGCAGAAGAAGCTTTCTGTACATACAAAGTCACTTTTAGAGAAAAAAAATATTTAAGGGGTAATAAAATAAAAAGCAGCGCAAATCTGTCAAGATGGAATATCTCATATTTAAGATCCGATGAGGCAATTTAAACGACTGATCCTTTCATCTATTCCAGATAGTATCCAGGCAACTAAACAAGAGATTTATCTTCACAAAATTCCAGAGAACTAAGTTTTTGTCACCCACATACTTCAAAATGAGTTGTGTAAGAAACTGAATTTTCGTTTTCTTGGCCCGGATACCGAAAAGAATAAGATGCTATTAGTATGATAAGGAATTTCCTAACCAAAACTAATACCATTCATAATAGCAATTACCATCAGTATAAAATGCAGCCTATAATAAAATGTCATTAACTTACTATCAATAACCAAAAATCACTAACATTTCATAATAATGAACATCAATCATAACATCCCGTGATCGAAGGCACCTTACTAACATCATGAATCATTGTCAACTCAGCGTCGTGATCTAAGTATTCATGCCTAGACAGGAGTTTCTGAATGCGCACTGGTTCGATTCATCACGGAGAAGAAATTTTCTCGTGAGATTTCGGTCAGTGTATGGGATCGGTATCCACACAGAGTCTGCTCAAGGAGGTAGTGAATGCACGATTCTGTGAATAGCTATAACGAATCGCGCTAACCACAAGATATCCCTTACTAGTTGGATGATCGTTCACCTCTGCTGAGGCATGTAAACGTGAGGATGGGTGGTTGGGAAGAAGCTCAAATATGGTAGGTTATAGGGGAGAGTCGGGTAGTATCGGACATCGGGTAGTATCGGACAGTGCGTTTCTTTCATCTACCACCATATCGTAGTACCTGGATGACATGGTTACGTTTCTCTATGCGACATCACAGAAACGTAACCATGTCTATCAGGTACTATCATCGTGTGGTAGATGAAAGAAACTCACTGTCCGATATTACCCGATGTCCGATACTACCCGACTCTCCCCTAACTATTTTTTATAATGGCTAACGGAAAATTTTGCGTTGACTTTTGACATTCAGATTTTCTAAATTTTCATAATTTAATTATTAGTTGTCAAACATATATGACTATTATTATTGTAATTGTTATTATTATTATTACTACTATTATTGTTATTTCTGCTATTATTATTATTATTATTATTATTATTATTATTATTATTATTATTATTATTATTATTATTATTATTTACAAATGGCTTTTAAGCAACCCGAAGGTTCATTTCCTCCGTCACATAAGCACATCATCGGTCCTTAGCAAGATTAATCCAGTCTCTGCAATCATATCCCACCTTCATCAAATCCATTTTAATATTATCCTCCCATCTACATCTCGCCCTTCCCAAAGATCTTTTTCCCTTCGGCCTCCCAACTAACACTCTATATGCGTTTTTGGATATTATTATTATTATTATTATTATTATTATTATTATTATTATTATTATTGCTACTATTTTTGGTATTATTATTATTATTATTATTATTATTATTATTATTATTATTATTATTATTGTTACTTACTTATAAATGACATTTAGGGCACCCGGACGTTCATTGCCGCCCTCACATAAGCCCGCCATTGGTCCCTATCCTGAGCAAGATTAATCCAGTCTCCGCAATCATATCCCACCTCCCTCAAATCCATTTTAATATTAGCCTCCCATCTACTGTACCTCTCAGCCTCCCCAAAGATCTTTTTCCCTTCGGCCTCCCCACTAACTCTCTATATGCATTTCTGGTCATTGTTGTTATTATTATTATTATTATTATTATTATTATTATTATTATTATTATTATTATTTTTGCTATTATTATTATTATTATTATTATTATTATTATTATTATTATTATTATTATTATTACTTACAAATACATTTAGGGAACCCGGAGGTTCATTGCCGCCCTTACATAAGTCCGCCATCGGTCCTTAGCAAGATTAATCCGGTCTCTGCAATCAAATCCCACCTCCCACAAATCCATTTTAATATTGTCCTCCCATCTATATCTCGGCATCCCCAAAGGTCTTTTTCCCTCCAGCCTCCCAACTATCACTCTATACCGTCGTTGTTCCTGCAGTAACTCCTATGTGCAAAATATACAATTTTTCAGTAGGAGGAAAAAACACATTTATTCATCCTATGGCAGCCGTATATAGGGGATTGGAATTCTTACATTTTCGAAAGAAAGAAATATAATTACATATAGGAGATTTTATTATTTGTTGTATCACTATTTAAGTTATTTAATAGAGCAAAAATCTGAAAATCGATAAATCACATGGGAGTTATTGCAGCAACAACGACGATATGCATTTTTGTATATTATTATTATTATTATTATTATTATTATTATTATTATTATTATTATTATTATTATTATTATTATTATTATTATTATTATTACTGCAACTACAGATGTCCAGGAGAGGTAAGAATGTGAGATTTGAACTGGTACTAATTTTATCATCAACTTTCACATACTGACTCTAAGACTGTTCAAAGACGCTGAAATGGTGATAGGGTGATTGATAATGGTGTAATGACATTGATTTCGACGAACATAGAAACTTAACCGTCAGTTGTTTTTGTAATACAAATCTCGTATAATCTGTCTGAAATCGAAGCACTGTCCCATTTCGTGAAAACCTTCAGCTCAACGACTCAACGGCGCGGCCAGCGGCTGGACCAGGGATGCTGGAGATGGTGGCAGGTGATAAGGCGGTATCTTCCACCCCTGGCTTGCTGACAGCTAGAAAACTGCTGACAGAGTATCAGCAAGATCTTGAGACGTCTATACACTTTTCAACAGCCTCTACAAGTGTGAAGGGAAGGTCACTCGAGATCGCTTCTCTTGCTGCTCAACAGACACTCCCTCCCGTCTCTCCTTCACTATTTATTTCTCCGTCCCACCTCCTTTGCCGTGCGTCATATGGGGTCGATGATTAATGGAGTGGCAGAAAAATGAAGTTCGAAAAGCGCTGCTAATTTAGAAGGAAAACAGACAAACATTTCCAACAAGATGGCAACTTGGCGCTACGTTGAAATACACACCCAATACATTGAATAAGGAATCTCATTTTACCCATAGATACTGGTATGTTAGGGTTATTTTTTTATTTTAGTTGGTTATTTAATGACGCTGTATCAACTACTAGGTTATTTAGCATCGATGAGATTGGTGATAGCGAGATGATATTTGACGAGATGAGGCCGAGGATTCGCCATAGATTACCTTGCATTCACATTAACGTTGGGGAAAACCTCGGAAAAGTCCAACCAAGTAATCAGCCCAAGCGGGAATCGAACCCGCGCCCGAACGCAACTTCAGTCCGGCAGCAAGCGCCTTAACCGACTGAGCCACAGTTCTAATATAACAATTAGGCCTATATTACTTATCTAATCCAATTACGCGCTTAGAAATATTAACAAATCATCGTCATCATCAGCAACATCATCATCATCATCATCATCATCATCATCATCATCTTCCTTCCATGCGTGCCCGCTTCATTTGCAATTGTCGATTCTATGATCATATCTCACACTTTTCAAGAAGTTATCATGGCTTAGGTTACATGAGAGTAAAAATCTGCACTCGCTTTGTCTCTTATATCGAATTATGCACACTTCATCCCCCTCTTATTTATTCGCCGGTTTTCATACTCTCTCTCGCTATCATAATATCAATACTCGATCACAACGCGATAACACGCTAGAAATTCCACTCTACACATCATCTCTATAGTCCTCAATCCTTCACTGTTAATATTTCTCGTCACTGGAACTCTCTGCCGCCTGAAGTCAAGGGCTGCCGAATATTCAATTTTTTTTTAAATATAAGTTAGAAAATTATCTTATGACGAGTTGCCAATAAAACACGTCGTTCCTTACCGTTTTATTGGTCAAAATTAGTATGATGTAGTAAAAGTATAATAGTCTGTTATTTCAGTGCTATAATTATTGTACTAATTTTTGTTGCAGGAATTATTGTACATTACAGTATATATCACTGTCAACGAGTGTTTACGCAATTGCAATTCTAATACATACATACATACATACATACATACATACATACATACATACATACATACATACATACATACATACATACATACATACATACATACAATCGGCCTCGGTAGCGCAGTCGGTATAGTGCTGGCCTTCTACGTTCGAAGTTTCGGGTTCGATCCCGGCCCAGGTCGGTGGCATTTAAGTGTCCTTAAATTCGACAGGCTCATGTCAGTAGATTTACTGGGATGTAAAAGAAATCCTGCGGGACAAAATTCCGGCACACCGGCAACCTCGGCAGTTGCGAGCGTCGTTAAATAAACCATAATTTAAAAATTTGTTACATACATACAATCGGCCTCGGTAGCGCAGTCGGTATAGCGCTGGCCTTCTGTGTTCGAAGTTGCGGGTTCAATCCCGGCCCAGGTCGATGGCATTTAAGTGTGATTAAATGCGACAGGCTCATGTCAGTAGATTTACTGGGATGTAAAAGAACTCCTGCGGGACAAAATTCCGGCACACCGGCGACGCTGATATAACCTCAGCAGTTGCGAGCGTCGTTAAATAAACCACAATTTAAAAATAATTGTTACGTACGTACATACATACATATATACAATCGGCCTCGGTAGCGCAGTCGGTATAGCGCTGGTCTTCTGTGTGCGAAGTTGCGGGTTCGATCCCGGTCCAGGTCGATGGCATTTAAGTGTGCTTAAATTCTATAGGCTCATGTCAGTAAATTTACTGGGATGTAAAAGAACTCCTGCGGGACAAAATTCCGGCACACCGGCGACGCTGATATAACCTCGGCAGTTACGAACGTCGTTAAATAAACCATAATTTAAAAATTTGTTACATACATACATACATTACACACGTAACATACATACATACATTACATACATACATACATACATACATACATACATACATACATACATACATACATACATACATACATACATAGGGGAGAGTCGGGTAGTATCGGACATCGGGTAGTATCGGACAGTGCGTTTCTTTCATCTACCACCATATGATAGTACCTGAATGACATGGTTACGTTTCTCTATGCGACATCACAGAAACGTAACCATGTCAATCAGGTACTATCATCGTGTGGTAGATGAAAGAAACTCACTGTACGAAATTACCCGATGTCCGATACTACCCGACTCTCCCCTACATACATACATACAGTACATACATACATAGGCCTACATACATACATACATAGGCCTATATACATACATACATACATACATACATACATAGGCCTACATACATACATACATACATACATACATACATACATACATACATACATACATACATACATACATACATACATACATACATACATACATTATTTCAATCTCCTTTTAAATAGTTCCGCCATTTTCTTGTTAGGTCTTTCAAGTGATCTTCCTTTTAGCCCACACTGTGGAACAGTTTTTGTGATGCGTGTTTCTAACATTCATCCTGCATACATGTCTGATACCAGTTCATTGTTTCAATTACACTATATTTTTAATTTCTAACATATTCATAGTCTCGTATCGTAGTTGCTTACTCTAAGCCTCTTAGCCCTAACTCGCCTTGCTTTGGACTGGCGACCCGGTTACAAATCTGGTTGCATCGTTAGGTGGCTTCAAATTAGTGATTTTTGAATTAAATTTACACGAAAACCGTCGACGCTATTGAAATACGCCAGATAGATAAATGATTCGTTATTACATTTTCTATCGATATGGACAAAAATTACGATCCTACTCGCAATAGCCCTAGTTACCGAAGACGAGGGTGTTAAACTTCTGGGGAAAAAGAAATCAGAGAAAACTATGAACTTTCCACCAATATGGTATTACACTTTTTTGTTATATACAACATGAGCTATTTGCTCTGAAAATCTGCAGGGATCAGAGGTCTGCATCGGAAGTTTTCGCTCGAGCGCCAAGTAGTTCATAGCATAATCCGATAGGTAGCGCACATGCATGATGGGTAAAATTGTCACGAGCGATAAATCCTCGAACGGTATAAGCCGAGCGTTAGACATTCGTTCTTGTTACAGTGATGAACTGTGTAGTAACATCATAGATGTTTATCATTTCAAAACTTTGCAGTGTTTAATTAACCTCTCCATAGTACAACTACAAAACTTGCTTTAAAATGTAATATAAATGTTGTAGGTAAATGTTCCCCCCCCCCCACAGGAGTGATTTTGCTTTTGCCACATCTTATAGATGTTATTGGATGTAAAGGTAATTATTATAAACGAGAACTGCATCAAGTTTTCTAGTAATAATAATAATAATAATAATAATAATAATAATAATAATAATAATAATAATAATTAGTGTATCATTCTTTGCGTCTGTAACAGTTGTGCAGCATGATTATTCGTTTTATTATATTTTCTGTGACGTTATCTCTGTATTAATATTGTTATTAATCTACTGCTATATCAATAATATTTTGTAAAACGTTTCTACATTGTCGCAGTATATAGGCGGAACACTATGTATAGACCTGTCATATTATATATGTGATAAATCAAATATTGAATAATTATTAATTAGCAATAATAACTGTATATCGAAGTTTTTCATACTATTTTATTTATAACTTCATGTTCCTGTTTTGGTACGTTCCATTGCCTGTTCCATTAAACGTTTGTCATAAACGCAGAAAATAAAGCCTTGTTTTTACCGTGTGAGCAAAACATATGTGTATCTTATCTGTCGCCTTCCATACAA
>NC_091130.1:23685358-23700358 GCF_040183065.1 Periplaneta americana
TGTTTCTTAGCATATTTTGTTTTCCTTTATTATAACAATAAAAACAAGTTAATTCAAGCTATAGCAAATCCTTCGAACTAGGATTCAATTGTTTCTATATTTCAGGAACGATTTATCGTTTTGAAGGCATGTCGTCACCATGGCTACAAGATGTAATGAACATTATTTAGTGATAGGCAATCTGATTGTATACATAATTTTTGGCGCTATTCTTTAAGGCGATGATCTACTGAAATTTCTAAAATCCACCATTTTTTAGCTAGAAAGTTCTAATTTATACTGAATATGCATATAAATATCATGATCACACATTGTAAATTTCAATTTTTTCTCAGAAACACTTAAAAATAAACTTTTTTTTTCTTAGTGAAAATCTTATTTCTAAAAATAATAATATTATTTTTGTAAATCTAATTTTTTCTTGAAGGTAACGCAGCATATTATGCAATTGATTATTAGTAATGCCCTACTCTAATTTGATCATTTGTAAAAAGAAATATACTTTCTTCAATGTTAAAACAATAATAAAAGTAGGGGAGAGTCGGGTAGCATCGGATATCGGGTAATATCGGACAGTGAGTTTCTTTCATCTACCACACGATGATAGTACCTGATTGACATGGTTACGTTTCTGTGATGTCGCATAGAGAAACGTAACCATGTCATTCAGGTACTACAATATGGTGGTAGATGAAAGAAACGCACTGTCCGATATTACCCGATGTCCGATACTAACCGACTCTCCCCTAATAATGTTTCACGTATAATAAAAGTTTCTAGCAATAAAACTGTGCTGAATACAGCCAATCAAATGTTCCATTTCACAACAGAGATTTTAATGAATAAGTATACCAAGTTCTATCACTCTAGCTGTAACTACTGTGAAGTAAAATGAAAACTTGTGGTTGAAAACGTAGATTTTTTTTTTATAATTAAATTTAAAGTTTTGGTTACACATAACTCGTACATTAACACTAATTCTATCAAATTACAATATAAAAGAATATTTATTAGTAAAATATCGAGATAAAATTTGCCAGAATTCGACTATTTTCATAGCGTATTGCCTTAAAAAATAAAGTTAACTTTGTCATTTTTTAGAACGAAACGTTACATTTGTTTGGACCAAATTTCTATAAATTTAAAGAACGAAATGAAAATTATTTCAATCATTTATTTCCATAATACTCTGCTCTCTTAAACTGACTGAGTACTTTGCGAATTAATTCAGCAGCTTTCCAAAAACACGCCAGGAAATATTTCATATAAAATAAATTTTATTTCGAAAAGGAAGCAAAAACGAGCAAAACTGTATTAAAATTTCTTCACCCTACATATTTTCGTGTGGTATTAATTTGTTTATAACTTGATATTTTATGTTATTGTATATGTATTACTAGTGGTGTGGAAGAGAAGGCCTGGTGATTTAACTGCACCAAAATAAGTAAATAAATAAATAATAGCAACTTTTGTAATATCAACTCTTGGTTTTCCTTGTTTCAATAACATTTCACATAATTCATTAACATTATTATTGCATCAATAACTACGGTGTAGTAGTAGTAATAATAATAATAATAATAATAATAATAATAATAATAATAATAATAATAATAATAATAATAATTTATTTTTAATAAACATCAATCATAGTCTTTCGTTAATTTTTATACAACTGCAATGCAATTTGGGGGTAGGTACGCTAGCAAGAAAGATTAAATACCACTGAGGTAGAGCAGGAAAGTCAAGGAATATCATGGACAAAAAAAAAAAATCGATCATACGAGAGTGGCTATTTAAGAGTTGTTAATTCATTATAAATTGTGAATCTGATACAACGTTAATACAAATACATTTTATTTTCTTAAATATATAAGTATACACAATAATTAATAAATAAATAAAATTAATTAAGCAAAGAATTAATTAATGAATGAACGAATTAATTAATTAAGGAAGGAATGAAGTTGTGAAGGAAGGAAGGAAGGAACGAACGAACAAACGAATGTATGAATGAATGAATTAATTAATTAAGGAAAGAATAAAGTTACGAAGCAAGAAAATATGAAAGGAAGGAAAGAATAAAGGAATGAATGAATGAAGTTATGAAGCAAGAAATTAAGGAAGGAATGAATGAATGAATGAATTAATTAATTAATTAATTAATTAACTAATTAAGGAAGGAAGGAATGAAGTTATGAAGCAAGAAATTAAGAAAGGAAGGAAGGAAATAAAGAATGAATGAATGAATGAATGAATGAATGAATGAATGAATGAATGAATGAATGAATGAATGAATGAATGAATGAAAATAAATACGTCAAGAAATAAATAAGTAAATAAATAAATAAATAAATAAATAAATAAATAAATAAATAAATAAGGAAATAATAAAATAAAGAGAAAGTAAACATAAATAAATATTATCTTACTCTCTCCAGCAATATACTTAATATATGCGCCGTTTTCAAGGCGTTGAATAATATTTACTTTGTCAGAAATACTCAGACTTGAAAGTGTTTGTGACATGATGCCTTACCGGTATGCGGGGCTTCGATTCTCGTCACAACAGACCACGTTGTGCTGTTTTCTGCTTTCTTTAGACTCAGGCGCTTCTGCTAAATCGGCGGAGCAGCCTATTGGTATTCTTACCAACATTGTTCTTACCATTATTGCCATTATTATTATTATTATTATTATTATTATTATTATTATTATTATTATTATTATTATTATTAAAGGACTTTCTACAGTGGTGTAGTTTTTTTTTCCTCCACTGTTCCCTATCTATTGTATTTGGATCTTGCAGCCCTTTCAGTTGCATATTTCTTCTTACTCCGTCCATCTAACTTTCATTAGGTCTTCCTCTGCTATTCCTCCCATAGCATGATTTCCTTTTGTATTCTTCCATCTTCCATTCTTTTAAGCATTCCCATAAGATTGTAATCTTTTTTTTTTCATTTATAACTTTTACTATATCTTTCTCTACATTCATTATCTGTCTTATTGTTGTATTCCTTATCTTTTATCTTCTTGACCTCCTAGCTGATCTCAATCTCAGTGGCTCTTAATTTTCTTCCTAGTACCGTAAAGTGGGGATATTTCGGACGCAGGGGTAACATCAGACAGTAATTCAATTTATCATATTTTATGTTGGTAACACCAGTTCACCAATGGGTCTTTAAAAATGTGCAGAAACATACGAACATAGTAAAATCGCGGAAAAGATGCTAAAAACTGGTGATACAAACGTAAAATATGATACATTGAATTACCGTCCGATGGTACCCCTGCGTCCGAAATATCCCCACTTTACGGTACCCTATTTACTGTCAAAGTTTCTGCTCCGTACAGCATTATACTCTTCACTATTGTTTTATAATTTTTTTTTTTTTTTTTTTTTTTTTTTTAGCCACAATGTTACTGCTCCATAGCAATGAATTCAATATTCCAATAGTTCATTTTCCTTGATATATCCGCCTCTCAACTTATAGTCTTGATGATCAATTTCAGGGCACACATAAGCAACACTTTAAATTTTATTAAACTTAAGGAAGTACGATTTCATAATCGATATCAATACTATGATGATATAGGTTTAAGTCAACATGTTCCAATAAGTGCAACTTAATATAATAATAATAATAATAATAATAATAATAATAATAATAATAATAATAACAATAATAATAATAATTTATTTATTTAATCAGGCAGAGCTAATGCCAGTAGGCCTTCTCTTCCGCCCAGCCAGACTCTAATTCTAATTAAATACATTTGCTTACATAGTTATTACATTAATATCTAGATCATAAAACAACATGAAAATAAATAATGAAAATTGGATAACTAATGTTAGTGTGACAATAATAAACATTGGTAAGAAATAGTTGTAATAATAATAATAATAATAATAATAATAATAATAATAATAATAATAATAATGAGATTATTTAGATATTTATCTGTGATATATTATATAACCATTTAACATTGAGAAACCTGAAACAGCTATTATTGTTAACAAGAATTGTTAGAAAAATATCTCGTTAGCCTATTCTTAAATTGGTTTGATGTCTGACAGTCCCTGACATTACTCGGTAGGGAATTCCAAAGTCGAGGAACAGCCACAGTGAAAGAAGATGAATATGAGGATGTTCGGTGGGATGGAATGGATAATATTGAGGAGTGTTGTGATCGCGTGTCTAGGTTATGATGGGTGGATAAATTTTGAAAACGAGACGCAAGATAGACAGGAGTGGAGAAATGCAGTAACTTATGTGAAAGAGAAGGGAAAGATAGTGGATTTTCCTACGATCTTCTAGACGGAGCCAGGACAACATTTCGAGGGATGGTGTTACGTGATCAGCCCGGCGAATATTGCAGACGAAACGGACGCACATATTATGAACACGTTGTAGTCTCTGCGCCGAAGTAACGCTTAGGTCAGTAAGCAGAATATCACAGTAATCGAAGTGGGGCATCACGAGTGTTTGCACTAACATTTTTTTCATGGCAAAGGGTAGAAAATTCTTCAATCGTCTAAACGAGTGGATTAATGAGAATACTTTTTTGCAGGTTTCTGCAACTTGAATGTTCCAATTTAAACTTTTATCCATATAAATACCTAGATTCTTTACTGATTCACTGAACGGAATTTCGGTGCCGTGTATTTTAATCGGGGACAAATTTGGTATGGTAATAGTGCTTAACAAACGTGAATGGCCCACAATGATTGACTGTGATTTTTCTGGATTTAGTTTAAGTCGGAATTTCCGTGTCCATGTCCAGATTGAGTCCAGATCGTCATTAAGTCCAGATCGTCATTAAAGTCCAGATCGTCATTAAAGTCCAGATCGTCATTAAAGCCCAGATCGTCATTAAAGCCCAGATCGTCATTAAGTCCAGATCATCATTAAAGTCCAGATCGTTATTAATCAATTTCAGTTATTTTTAAACAAATAAGTTACCAACTACGAATACTGGCCTAAATGCCTATGATTTTGAGTGCTGTTGATATGAAGTGAACTGTGAGACAACACAGCATAACAAACATGGAACATAAACAAGCTGTATAGAAAAAAAAAATATTAATGTCACTTCATCTGAAGTCAAACCGTGGAGGATTTTAATTGCAATTGCGGCCACAGCTCTATGAAAATTTTTCATGAAAAAGTTTTAAAAAACTATCAGTTAATTCTTTTAACTTTAATGAATTTTTAAGCAATTACGAACTCAAACATTCGGCGGTACTTACGCCGTTTTTCCACCAGACAGTGACGGCTGGTTTCCATGTTGTCCTGACAGAATAATACTGCATTACGTTGCCGGGGAAACATTAACATCAGACTTTACGTTTTCTTGCAGACTTCACCCCAGCAGGGCAGATTACTACCAGGTCCTATTCCCTTTACAGCGATAAGGACAAAAAACACTTGTCGTCTACTCTCGACCCAGAATACTAATTCCGCGCAAAAAAAAATAAAGTTGTTGTCGCTTGAATAATTAAAACACAGTCGTAATAACAGCTAAGACTTATATCTGCCTGATTTACATAGGGCCGTAATGAATACCGGCCGCTGACAGATAATAAGACTTCTGGTTTCATCCTACACAGAATGCTACTTCCCACTCATAAAACTTTACACCCATTTACAAGTCCAGAGAATAGCCTACTGTATCGCATTTCTACACGTATCTTCACATAAATACAACATATGTACGTAACGTAATATTCCTCGAGAGTGATGAGTTGTAAAATAATTGATAGCGAGCGAGGTGGAATTAGCGAGGAAGAAGAGTCCTGAAAAGTGGGTGCAATAAAGGCAGAGGTGGCAAAGTGATAGAAAAAGAATAGAGAAGAAAGTGTCAAGTGTCAGAAAAAAGTTGAAAGAGTACAGTAAGACAGACATACAAACAAAAAAATATAGTGAATGAATATCAGAATCAAAATATGAAAGGTGAAAGGAAGAGAAATCAATAGTATAGATTATTGCAAAAAAAACATTCCCACCGCCTCCTACATAGGCCTATTCCCTTCCCCTACATGACACCAAGCAAGAAGAAACCGGAAGGACGAGCAAAACATCAATATACATTTCAAAATGACGACAAATCACACCGAAACTAGACACTAAGACAAAGAGCCTTAATATTAAGTTCTATAAGTTAACAATGTAAAGTATATATAAAAGTTGTTAATTTAACAAGTTTTAATTAATATTAGTCATAAGAAATCATTTAAGAAATATGTTTCCATTTTGAATATCTTTCATACAGACACTCAGTATTGTGTTGTTTTATATTAGAGGAAGATGTACAAAATATGGAATACCATTTTTTTTTTTTTCGTTTTGGAACCTACATGTTTTACGAGTAAATACTGAACGTAAAGTATCGTCCTGTTTATTGTGAATGGTACACCGAACCTAGAAGTTCGTAAGATCCTATAAAATGTTTGAAAAAATAATTATTATTTTCCTCATATAAATGGAGGTACAAATATGGAATACTATTAACAAGTTACAAGAATAACAAAATTACAAAGTCAAAATGGCCTCTACTAAGAAGGTGTTTCCCCAACCGTAATACTGAATCCAGATGAATCGTCTCTCACGTCTTTTTTCGAACTTTTTTTATGGCTTCTAGCATTGCCTTTTCATTTAACTGTTTTCTATTTGTTTTTAGGAGATGAGATTTTCTCTCCTCCTACAGGTGTCAACACTAGTAATGAAACAGAAAACAAGGGTATAAAGATGGATACTAGTATTTCATATTTGTGACACACTGATGGTGTAAGTCATAATTCAGAATATATAATTTAAAAATGAATTCAATAAACATACATTTCTATAAACGTAGATTATTTTCCTTTAAGAATATATTATTAATATTTCTAACAATGAGGAGTAACAATATATAACTTATTCAAGAAAAAAAAAACTTGCCGCAAAAATGTTCACTTTCCTCGAAAACGTAATAATGATAAACGTTTCAACAATTCAGATTCTAACTGTATGTATGTATGTATTTATTTACACTGCAAGTGGGCAAGCACCCGGTGGCAGTGGTATATACAATATTAACAATACACAGTTCAAATGATAAGCAATACACAATCAAATTTACAATACATAATACAATTTACAACACATATACAATTTTATACACAATACAATAAGAATACACAATATAATTTAACACAATAATAATAAAACATAAAATAAAACACCTAATTTTACAACACAACCTACATAATTATGTATAGGTCCTACATAAGTTGCAATAGTCTTTCACTTTACTCTCATCTCATTCCCTGTAGTGGCACTATGACGCATTTCACTGACACTTTAGCACACATTTCACTGACACTCTGTAACACATTTCACTGACACTATAGAACACATTTCATTGACGCTATAAATTATCACTGATCGGAACTGTTCACTGCACTGTAAAACCATAACTTCACTGGCTCACCTCGCTTCACTGATACAACAGTTCAAATAAGTCAAATAATTGCATTCTTATGCATACTTATAAACAGAACTACATTTAAACTAAACATTTCTAGTCTAAGGCCCTCTTACACGCTATTTTTAAATAATTTACAATTCAAACCAAGGAAGTAAACTCGTCAGGCTAGATAAATACATGTCACCTTAAAAAATTAAATGTTGAATGTCACCTTAATTTTAATTTTCACTTTATACACAACTTTTTAAATTATTCTTGAATCTTCTTAAGGAAGGACAGCCCTCAAAGACCGCTACAGGTAGGTCATTCCAATCATTTATAGTTCTATTTAAAAATGAGAATTTACCTACATCCGTTTTCTGTTTCCTACATTTGATTTTAAAATCATGATCGTTCCTACCATAGTACGTTGGCTTTTCTAACCGAGCCGTTATGTCTACCCATGCTTTCTGACCTAGATGTGCTCTATACAATGATGTTATTCTAGTTTTCCTACGTCTGTTTTCCAAAGTTTCCCATTTAAGTTCTTTTATCGTATCATTCCCATCTTCTCTTTTACCTTTAACAAATTTAGCTGCCCTATACTGGATTCTTTCTAAGGAATTTATCTGATATATTCTATAGGGATCCCAACACGTAGTTCCGTATTCCATTAACGGTCGCACTAACGTTAGATATGCTATTTCCCTCGATTTGGGGCTAGCCTTTCTCAAGATTACTAGCCTTTCTCAAGACATTCCCGCGAAAGAGAGTAGGCCTATCAGTAGGTCGAATATCACACTATTTCATATTCGTACCCTATTTCATATTTGTAACACATATATCATATCATATCGTATCATATCATATCATATATCATATCATATCATATCATATCATATCATATCATATCATATATCATATCATATCATATCATATCATATATCTTATCATACCATATCATATCACATCACACCATATCACATCATATCATCTTACAGTAATAAATTATTTAAAAAGCAAGCACTTCAACTGATTTTAAACACTGATTAGTATTCTAATAAATTTTGTGTTTTTTTCTTCATATTTTCATTTTTTATTTTTCTCTCTTACATTAAATTTTGAAAAAAAAAATATATATATATTTTTTTTATGTTACGAATATTTCAAAATCCAATAAATAAAATACAACTAAAAATATTATTTATGTATATAATATACTATTTCATTATATTATTGTACAATATTTTGTATTTATTTTACAATTGCATTATTTAATACTTTTTCATTTTACTTTATTAGTGTTTAAAGGGACCATCACCCCTTGGACTTTCTAGTTAACCTACTCTTCTGTGTATTACCTGGTATAATTTTCATTGTATTTCTTGTATTATTATTTATTTTTTTATTGTTTTGGTATTTTCCACTTTACTTTTGCTTACTTATACTTGATTAATTAAATTAAACAATTAAATAATTATTTTTGTGTAGGCTTAAGTGCGTAATATTACTTTTTCATTATTTAATGTAAACTCCACTCCCGGCCACAAACTTTTGCTTCAACGGGAGTGCCAACCAAAAGTATACTATTATCTTATCTTTCAAATAAAATAAAAAATTTCTAAATAAAAAAGAAAAAATATATATTATCGTCTCGTATCATATATCATATCATATCATATATCATATCATATGAAGAGTCCACTGCAAGAATGATGGATGTCATTTTCTTGTCGAAAATGAACCAAGACTGTCAGTGCATAGCTTAAGACATATAGAATGTATATAGAGAGTTGTCTGGCATTAACGCTGATAGTCATTGTCCAGTAATGATCGGAAAATCACAGTTAAGCTTTGAGTACTAGCGTTTCAAACTTTCAATTGCTTCTCCTGAAAAATGTATTCCAAATGACATCCATCATTCTTGCAGTGGACTCTTCATATCATATCATATCATATCATATCATATCATATCATATCATATCATATCATATCATATCATATCATATCACATCACATCACATCACATCATATCATATCATATCATATATCATATCATATCATATCATATCATATCATATCATATCATATCATATCATATCATATCATATCATATCACATCCTATCATTTACTATCATATCATATCATATCATAGCCTATCATATATCATATCATTCATATCATATCATATCATATCATATCATATCATATCATATCATATCATATCATATCATATCATATCATATCATATCATATCATATCATATCATATCATATGAAGAGTCCACTGCAAGAATGATGGATGTCACTTTCTTGTCGAAAATGAACCAAGACTGTCAATGCATAGCTTAAGATATATAGAATGTACATACAGAGTTATATGGCATTAACACTGATAGTCATTGTCCAGTAATGATCGGAAAATCACAGTTAACCTTTGAGTACTAGCATTTCAAACTTTCAATTGCTTCTCCTGAAAAATGTATTCCAAATGACATCCATCATTCTTGTACTGGACTCTTCATATCATATCATATCATATCATATCATATCATATCATATCATATCATATCATATCATATCATATCATATCATATCATATCATATCATATCATATCATATCATATCATATATCTCAACATCTTCCAACAATAAATTATTTAAAAAGTAAACACTTGAACTGATTTTAAACTCTGCTTAATATTCTAATAAGTGTTATTTTTTTTATATATTTTCTTTTTTGATATTTGTCATTTTATTTTTCTCTTATATTAAATTTTGAAAAATATATGTATATATTTTTATGTTATGAATCTTTCAAAATTCAATAAATAAAATAGAACTAAAAATATAATTTATGTATATAATATACTATTTCATTATATTATTGCATAATATTTTGTACTTATTTTACAATTGCATTATTTAATACTTTTTTCATTTCACTTTATTAGTGTTTAAAGGGACCATCATCCCTTGGACTTCTAGTTAACCTACTCTTCTGTGTATTACCTGGTATAATTTTCATTGTATTTCATTATTTATTTTATTATTGTTTTGGTATTTCTCACTTTACTTTTGCTTACTTATACTTGATTAATTAAATTAAACAATTAAATAATTATTTTAGTGTAGGCTTAAGCGTGTAATATTACATTTTCATTATTTAATGTAAACTCCATTCCCAGTCACAAACTTTTGCTTCAACGTAAGTGCCAACCAAAAGTGTACAATTATTATCTTATTTTTCAAATAAAATAAAAAATGCCTGAATAAAAAAGAAAAAAAATATATATATATATTATCGTATCGTATCATATCATATCATATCATATCATATCATATCATATCATATCATATCATATCATATCATATCATATCATATCATATGAAGAGTCCACTGCAAGAATGATGGATGTCACTTTCTTGTCGAAAATGAACCAAGACTGTCAATGCATAGCTTAAGATATATAGAATGTACATACAGAGTTATATGGCATTAACACTGATAGTCATTGTCCAGTAATGATCGGAAAATCACAGTTAACCTTTGAGTACTAGCATTTCAAACTTTCAATTGCTTCTCCTGAAAAATGTATTTCAAATGACATCCATCATTCTTGCAGTGGACTCTTCATATCATATCATATCATATCATATCATATCATATCATATATCATATCATATATCATATCATATACCATATCATATCATATCATATCATATCATATCATATCATATCATATCATATCATATCATATCATATCATATCATATCATATCATATCATATCATATCATATCATATCATATCATATATCATTGTTATAACCTCCGGAAAGTAATGTCAAATGATTTTGAAATTATACTTGAGATATTTGCAGGATCCAATAAAGCTTGCGGTAAAGTATCCGTACAACAAGCAGCTTCACATGCCTGTTACAGCAGAAACTATTTCAGATCAACACTTTTCCAGCATACAGAGTTATATAGCCACGGTAATGACAAAATAAGGGAAGAGCAACATTCTAACTGTTCCAATTTGTAGCTTTTACCAAACTTATCCTATAAAATCAGGCTAACTGCACACTCAAGTTGGCTCTCTTGTGCCAGTAAAATGTCACCCTCGTGTAACACGAGTCTCTTATACCATCCACAACCCACCTCATCCCCTTACACCCTTCCCCACCCCCATAAACCCTCTCTAAATATATATCTCCAGATAGCCTCTAGTCTTGTATTCACTTTCCAAATTGGATCGAGGTATATAGGGCCAGGGTCCGCCAATAATTACAGAACACCCCTTTCTCTGGCACCCTCGCAGCATGTAAACTGTCAGCGATCCAATCGTGGTTAGAAAGATCGATGGTTCAGCCGGATCCCCCAATTGAAATGAATACCAAGTTAAGAGTTCGGACTGGTTGGTTAATTGGATATCTGTGTATACATTGTACAAACTACGTCCAGCGCGCAGACAATCACTGGACGTATTGGTTGCTCTTTGTTCAGAATATCTCTAATAAGGATGTAAACTGCAACGGTTGCCTGGCGATGGTGATTTCAGATTTCTACAAGTCATGTGCCACTTGGTTCCTAAGGTAACAGTTGGATTTCCGGATCACTGAATATTGTTTAATGAACTTGAAAAGTGCACCACATGCTGTTATTATTTATACACACTCTACGATCATTGTGTGTTTGGGTGGAAAAGTATGTAGGCCTACATGATTTGTCAAAATATTGTATGTCTTCATTAAAGAAAATTATAATATTTTGACATATTTTGATTGCTCTATTTTTGGTGGCATCTAAAAACGAATGTGATGTTATAACACGATCTCTCATCAGTTCTCTCTAATTAAATTGTTAGCTGCACGGCGATTCTTCATTTTTTTTTTCGTGTCTGATTTTACAGCGTTGAATGACGAAGGATTTAGGAAAGGGAAATCAGGTGTATGGCTAAAATTCACTAAGTCGCTCAAAATGAGATATGTTTCATAGATATTTTAAATTATGTATTTATTTAGTTAATTTTTTTCTGTACATTATTGTTAATGTGTAGGTCAGCGTTACATAACTGGCCACGATTATTTATAATAGAATTTTATTTTATTCTCTAATTTATATGATCATGTTCACAAAAATGCCAGTTCTTTTAGTAGGTAAAATTCTATAATTTCCAGTCAGTTGCACAATTGTTTTGGTAGGTAAAATTCTATAATTTCCAGTCAGTTGCACAATTGTTTTGGTAGGTAAAATTCTATAATTTCCAGTCAGTTGCACAATTGTTTTGGTAGGTAAAATTCTGTAATTTCCAGTCAGTTGCACAATTGTTTTGGTAGGTAAAATTCTATAATTTTCAGTCAGTTGCACAATTGTTTTGGTAGGTAAAATTCTATAATTTCCAGTCAGTTACACAATTGTTTTGGTAGGTAAAATTCTATAATTTTCAGTGTGTTGCACAATTGTTTTGGTAGGCAAAATTCTATAATTTCCAGTGTGTTGCACAATTGTTTTGGTAGGTAAAATTCTATAATTTCCAGTCAGTTGCACAATTGTTTTGGTAGGTAAAATTCTGTAATTTCCAGTCAGTTGCACAATTGTTTTGGTAGGTAAAATTCTATAATTTTCAGTGTGTTGCACAATTGTTTTGGTAGGTAAAATTCTATAATTTCCAGTGTGTTGCACAATTGTTTTGGTAGGTAAAATTCTGTAATTTCCAGTCAGTTGCACAATTGTTTTGGTAGGTAAAATTCTATAATTTCCAGTCAGTTGCACAATTGTTTTGGTAGGTAAAATTCTGTAATTTCCAGTCAGTTGCACAATTGTTTTGGTAGGTAAAATTCTATAATTTCCAGTCAGATGCACAATTGTTTTAGTAGGTAAAATTATATAATTTCCAGTCAGATGCATAATAAATTTCAAGACTATGTTTCGGCCAATTTCGTAATTTCTAGCCATATCTTAATTCAGATTTATAAAAGGTAACTATAAAAAAAATTCGACTGCTTCATTTCCGCCAAAAAAAAAAAAAAAAAAAAAAAAAAGAAAACTAGGCGCCAAGATTACAAGGTAAGTAGCAATGGTATGAGCTATTCTTTAATTATTATTTCTGGTTTTTAATTTACTTTAAATTTATTTAAATAAGTGGAGTAACACAGTGAAATCAGCAGTAAAGTGCCAACATAGCTTGTATTATTATTACTATTATTATTATTATTATTATTATTATTATTATTATTATTATTATTATTATTATTATTATTATTATACATTCAGTGTTCTGCCCAAGGGCAGCTCTTTCACTCCAAACTCAGCTTTCTCCTTTCTTTCCTATTTTGCCGTCCTCTTTATTTCCTCATATGATCCATATATTATCTTAAAATCGTCTATTATCTGATATCTTTTTCTACCCCTAACTCTTCTCCCGTTCACCATTACTTCCAGTGCATCCTTCAGTAGACAGTTTCTTCTCAGCCAGTGACCCAACCAATTCCTTTTCCTCTTTCTGATCAGTTTCAGCATCATTCTTTCTTCATCCACTCTTTCCAACACAGCTTCATTTCTTATTCTATCTGTCCACTTCAAACATTCCATTCTTCTCCATATCCACATTTCAAATGCTTCTGTTCGCTTCTCTTCACTTCGTCGTAACGTCCCTGTTTCTGTCCCATACAATGCCACACTCCATACAAAGCACTTCAATAGTCTCTTCCTTAGTTCTTTTTCCAGATGTCCGCAGAAGATGTTCATTTTTCTATTAAAAGCTTTCTTGTCCATTGTTATCCTTCTTTTGACTTCCTGGCAACAGCTCATGTCACTGCTTATAGTACACCCCAAAGTATTTGAAGCTATATACTTGCTCTACTGCTTCATTTAGAATTCACAAGTTTATCTTCTGTATTTTTCTTCCTATGATCATGCTCTTCGTCTTATTTGTAGTTATCTTCAAACCATACTGTTTACAGCTGTCATTTAGCTTCAGTAGCATGTCCTTTAGATCATTTCCTCTTCTGCTAATAACGCCATATCATCACCAAATCTTATGAACTTTATTCTTCTTCCTCCTACTATCACTCCCCCCATGTTCTAAAAACAGTTCTTTACTAAATCGTCCAAGTAGATGTTGAACAGGGTAGGTGATAAAGGACATCCTTGACGTACTCCTCTTCCAATGTAATTTCCTTCTGATATTTCTTCTCCTATCCTGACTTTCAATCGTTGTTTCATATAAAGATTATTCAACAGCCTTCTCTCTTTCCAATCCACGCCAATTTTCTTTAGGATCCCCATCACGTTATTCCAATCCACTCTGTCAAAAGCCTTTTATAGTTCAACAAATGCTACAAACACGTCTTACTCTTCTCTAGGTATCATTCGCCGATTGTTCGTAGCAGTCCAATTGCATCTCTCGTACCTTTTCCCTTCTTGATGCCAAACTGCTCTTCTTCCAACAGATTTTCCATCTTAGAATATAAACGTCGATTCAGTATTCGCAGAAGAATCTTCGCCGAGTACGACATTAGACTGAAAGTCCTGAATAATAA
>NC_091130.1:23702858-23877858 GCF_040183065.1 Periplaneta americana
ATAAAACCGCAAGTATCGATTATTCTCGGATATGCAATCGAAAGAGAATTAACGAAAAGTCACGGAGGCTGGAAATCCAATACTGTCGCAGAAGGTTGTGTTCTGTTACTATAATAATTAGCGTTAATTGTAAATAATATTCAAATAAATTCAATTTGTCATCTCGTTTTTCAATGTCGAATTCAATAATCAAGGTTATACCAAGTTTAATGGAATTACATCAAGGTCAATGACATTATTGTTCCTCGGAAAAAATCAATACTTTCGCGTCTGCGCACATCTCACAATTCACGATCTAGAACAAGGTCACTTCCGATCTTGTCAGATACAAATAAAATGTATACATCTTAATAATTTCAAGTTAGAAATATGGTCGAGCATAAAAAGTCGTATGAAACTTGCCTATAATGGTAATTAAGACGCTCGTATGAATATTAGGCCTATGAAACTCGCTTGCGTTCGTTTCATAAACATCCATACTTGCGTCTTAATTACTATCATTATAGACTCGTTGCATAATGTACTATTAGGTAAGCCTACGTTGTGAAATTCGATTATTGAAAATCATTTAAGTCATCAATTCAGTCAATCTGAAAACATTAGAAATGTAAAAGAGATTACTTCGAAATATCATTTATAAAGTGAAATACAATTAGGCTATTCAGATATTTACAAACAATCACTGTTTAACATATTAAGGAAAAATCTATTCAGTAAACCAGGTTGTAGTTCGAATATATACTTTCATGTCAAAATACATCTTTAATTTTTTGTTATTTGCCTAATTCTATGAGAGGGGTCATAGATGTCACTAGTGCCAAGACATATTGAAAAAAACGATGATATGAGGAAAGAAAACAGAAAGAGATGAGAGAAGATGAGATTATAGATAGAGAAATTAAGTAAATAGTAAAGAATGTATGAAGGATTCAAAGGAAACACAGAAAAAATAAAGAAATTAAAAAAAACTGCAAAAGTCAATCAACGAATGAAGAAAGAAAAAAAGAGATGAAGAATAAGAAAGGAAAATAATGAACAGAAGAAAGTTTAATGAAGTAAAGTAAGAGAGAGAGAGAGCAAAATGGACAAAAAGAAAGACGTGTTATTTGCCTAACTCTTTGAGAGGGCTCATAGATGTCACTAGTGCCAAGACATATTAAAAAGAAACGATGATATGAGGAAAGAAAACAGATAGAAAGAGATGAGAGAAGATGAGATTATAGATAGAGAAATTAAGTAAATAGTAAAGAATGAATGAAGGATTCAAAGGAAACACAGAAAAAATAAAGAAAAGAAAAAAACTGTAAAAACCAATCAACGAAGGAAGAAAGAAAAAAGAGATGAAGAATAAGAGAGGAAAATAATGAACAGAAGAAAGTTTAATGAAGTAAAGAAAGAGAGAAAGAGAGAGAGCAAAATGGACAAAAAGAAAGACGTGTTATTTGCCTAACTTTATGAAAGGGCTCATAGATATCACTAGTGCCAAGACATATTAAAAAGAAACGATGATATGAGGAAAGAAAACAGATAGAAAGAGATGAGAGAATATGAGATTATAGATAGAGAAATTAAGTAAACAGTAAAGAATGAATGAGGGATTCAAAGGAAACACAGAAAAAATAAAGAAAAGAAAAAAACTGCAAAATCAATCAACGAAGGAAGAAATAAAAAAAGAGATGAAGAATAAGAAAGGAAAATAATGAACAGAAGAAAGTTTAAAGAAGTAAAGGAAGAGAGAAAGAGAGAGAGCAAAATGGACAAAAAGAAAGACGTGTTATTTGCCTAACTTTATGAAAGGGCTCATAGATATCACTAGTGCCAAGACATATTAAAAAGAAACGATGATAAGAGGAAAGAAAACAGATAGAAAGAGATGAGAGAAGATGAGATTATAGATAGAGATATTAAGTAAACAGTAAAGAATGAATGAGGGATTCAAAGGAAACACAGAAAAAATAAAGAAAAGAAAAAAACTGAAAAAACCAATCAACTAAGGAAGAAAGAAAAAAGAGATGAATAAGAGAGGAAAATAATGAACAGAAGAAAGTTTAATGAAGTAAAGGAAGAGAGAGAGAGAGAGAGAGAGAGAGAGAGAGCAAAATGGACAAAAAGAAAGACGTGTTATTTGCCTAACTCTATGAAAGGGCTCATAGATATCACTAGTGCCAAGGCATATTAAAAAGAAACGATGATACGAGGAAAGAAAATAGAAAGAAAGAGATGAGAGAAGATGAGATTATAGATAGAGAAATTAAGTAAATAGTGAAGAATTAATGAAGGATTCAAAGGAAACACAGAAAAAATAAAGAAAAGAAAAAAACTGCAAAATCAATCAACGAAGGAAGAAAGAAAAAAGAGATGAAAAATAAGAAAGGAAAATAATGAACAGAAGAAAGTTTAATGAAGTAAAGGAAGAGAGAAAGATAGAGAGAGCAAAATGGACAAAAAGAAATACGTGAAAAGGGAAGAAGGAAAGAACTATAAAGGTTGTAAGGAAAGTAAGTTATATGTAAAACCGCACAGGCCTGATTACCGTATAAGGCTGAACTGGTCTATATTGACACAGAGCGTGTGAATTCAGAGAGCGTTGTGCGGGCTTGTCTAATATTATTCCCTGCTGAAAGATACTCGGCTTCTTGCATTATCTTTTCAATAACACGAGGGAGGGTGTTGGTCCGCCACATCCATAATACAACACGTCCAGACGAGATGTTTCCATTCCACCGACGTCCCAGAAGCTGTCCGGTCGGCATCCCGTCATATCCCGGCCACAGCAGGTAGCCATGATGCTCTACAGCGCATCCCGAAATTCAGGCCATCCCCTTATTTCCCCTCTTCTTCTTCTTCTTCTTGTTCTTCTTCTTCTTCTGTTTTCGTATACATTTTTTCAGCTCTATCTTTCTTGCTCTAATCCTTGTCATTATTTTTCTAATTGGTTATCTAACAATGCTCTATCAGCTACTACTAGTCCACACCTGTGGAGTAACGGTTAGCGCGTCTGGCCGCGAAACCAGGTGGCCCGGGTTCGATTCCCGGTCGGGACAAGTTACCTGGTTGAGGTTTTTTCCGGGGTTTTCCCTCAACCCAAGATGAGCAAATGCTGGGTAACTTTCGGTGCTGGACCCCGGACTCATTTCACCGGCATTATCACCTTCATCTCATTCAGACGCTAAATAACCTAAGCTGTTGATAAAGCGTCGTAAAATAACCCACTAAAATAAAAAAGCTACTACTAAAGCAAGGAGATGCAGTAGCACCTTTACCTTTTACCTTTCCTCTAGAGTATGCCATTAGGAAAGTCCAGGATAACAGAGAAGGTTTGGAATTGAACGGGTTACATCAGCTGCTTGTCTATGCGGATGACATGAATATGTTAGGAGAAAATCCACAAACGATCAGGGAAAAAACGGGAATTTTACTTGAAGCAAGTAAAGCGACCGGTTTGGAAGTAAATCCCGAAAAGACAAGGTATATGATTATGTCTCGTGACGAGAATATTGTACGAAATGGAAATATAAAAATTGGAAATTTAACCTTCGAAGAGGTGGAAAAATTCAAATACCTGGGAGCAAGAGTAACAAATATAAGTGACACTCGGGAGGAAATTAAACACAGAATAAATATGGGAAATGCCTGTTATTATTCGGTTGAGAAACTTTTATCATCCAGTCTGCTGTCAAAAAATCTGAAAGTTATAATTTATAAAACAATTATACTATCGGTTGCTCTGTATGGTTGTGAAACTTGGACTCTCGCTTTGAGAAAGGAACATAGGAAAGGTGCTTAGGAAAATATTTGGGGCTAAGAGGAATGAAGTTACAGGAGAATGGAGAAAGTTACACAACACAGAACTGCACGCATTGTATTCTTCACCTGACATAATTAGGAACATTAACTCCAGACGTTTGAGTCGGGCAGGACATGTTGCACGTATGGGGGAGTCCAGAAATGCATATAGAGTGTTAGTTGGGAGGCCGGCGGGAAAGAGATCTTTGGGGAGGCCGAGACGTAGATGGGAGAATAATATTAAAATGGATTTGAGGGAGATGGGATATGATGATGGAGACTAGATTAATCTTGCTCAGGATAGGGACTGATGGCGGGCTTATTTGAGGGCGGCAATGAACCTGCGGGTTCATTAAAAGCCAGTAAGTATGAACTACTGAGTTATTTAGCATCGATGTAATTAGTATAGCGAGATGGTATTTGGCAATATGAGGCTGAGGATTCGCCATGTGATTACCTGACATTCAACTTACATTTAGGGAGAAAATCTCGGTTGGAGAAAGAATAGCAAGGTAATCGGCCCAAGCCGAATCGAACCCACGTCTAAGTAAAAGCTTGCATCTTCTTTCTCTGCTTCTATTTTTTCTTGTAAATTTCTCTTTTTTGTCATTGCGTTCTTCCTACTTATAGGCCTACTTGTTTTTGTTATTTAAGTTTTTCTATTCCTTAATCATGTTCTCCTTTACTCTTATTACCTGTTCCTCTTCTGCCTACTTCTTCCTCATTCTTTTCGTTTTTCCCTTTATTTCTAATTATTTCTTCTCACTACTTTCCCCTTTTCTTCATCTTCTTCTTTCCCTTCTTCTGGTTACCTTACTCTTATTAATTTGCTTCCTTGTAGGCTACTTCAATTTATTACCTAGCCCTCTTTTATGACAAAATGAATAGTAAACCTAATACTTGGTTCTTAAGAGGACATACCACTAAAAATGACAACTTTCTTCCTAATCTCTTTTTAACCAAATCTTGAGAGAATGTGAAGGACTAACAAATCCAAATTTTTAACTCCCAATGTTTTTGGCTTTTGATTTTTTATTTTTTGTTTCGTTCTTTTTAGTAATATTTTCAACTCAAAGTTTTTTGCAGAAGATCTCAATTTTTAAGCCTCCTTTTTTTTTTTTTGTTACTTTCACAAGAATAGAGAAACATTTCTATGCATTCGTTTTACGAAATATCTCATTCATTCACTTTGAAAAAAAATTGCCTGAAATTTTTTTAATTTTATTTTTCCTATAATTCATAAAAAATATTAATGAAATAATCTATCAGTATTTCTCACAAAATAAATGATATAAACATGCAGATGCCTCATAAATACTTACAGTAAACGTTTAATCTAGATTAATTAATATTGGGTATAAAAAGTTGATGTTGAATCAAGAAAAATAAACTTACAAAAAATGCATTTCAAATTAAAATGATTATTAATGTAAATTAAAATCCTTCTTCGCTACTTTCATCTAGTAACTTCAGGGTGCCAACTTTAGAACGAAAAGTTACTAGATTTGTAAGCAGAAATTTGTAAAAAAGAATTCTTTGATGAAAAAATAATTTTGACAACTCTTTAAATACCATACCCACTTACAGCCTTAATTAAGAAAATAAACTTATTTGTAATCAGAATTGAACTAGATCCATTTGGGGTATGAAAATATACATTATAAAGGAGTGAAATAGCCTATATTTTTTTTTTGGAAAACTTTCACGATTTTCAGTGGAGTCTCCCCTTAAGAGGATGATATTGCAGTAATAGATGGATCAGACTGGTTAAAACTCCACTGCTGAATAAGTTCTTGAATAACATAATTTTAATCCAATATTGTCATAACATTTTTTTTGTTTGTTTTTTTTTTTTTTTTTTTTGCCAGAATTGCACAGAGTGTCAAATCTAACGGTAACTACATGATGGCGATGTTTATAATATTATTAATAAGATATACATAAACTTTCAGTAAGGAATAAAAACTGCACAACACTTGATTAAGTGCTCATAAAATTTAATAATCAAAAAGCTGCCTGTTGAAAGTAAACCAAGAAATCCATTATCATTGTAATGGAAGCTGAAACAAATTGAAGGATAAAGAAATCACATTACTTTACTAATACAAATACCTTTTTTCCACTTTGAACAAACTTGAATTCATTAAGAAGTTATCAACAGTAATCTCACTAGAGATTTAGATTTATCTAGAGAAAATCAAAACTCGGGTAGGATTTCATTGACTATTACACGACTAAAAGAAAGTAGCCTATATAAAGTTTAGAAGAAATACAGTACTCTAATAAAATAAAATATTAATTGAATTAGAAAATATTCAACTTTTTTGAAAATGGATTATTGCATCATATAATCATTACAAATATTTCACTAGATGGCAGTAGTGTGCTATGATTAGCTGTTCTCTTGTTACCAGTTGTGCCAAATAACCTTCATTCAAGTATATGGACGATTACTAGTCAAGAAGGCTTTGTTGATTCAATTTCATTTTTATTAAAACAGTTGCAGTCCACTTCAATTTATCAATACATACTAAATAATCTCTGATACATGACTATCCATAATCTCATACAGCAGAAGCTATAACATAACCTAAATAATATAAACAAGATAAATTATAGAAAAGTTTTAATTAAGGATGATGAAATGAATATGAATTATTTTAAAAGGTACAGTTATTGAAAGTACAATGTTGGCAAACAAAGAAACAAATGCTAGGGAGGTGATAAAAAACAAACAAAATAATGTTAGGTAGGTGATTAAAAATGCTAGGGATGTGATAAAATTTGTAGGATAAGCAGCCATGATTGGTTGAAACACGTCGTTCCGTACCGTTTTATTGGTCGAAAATAGTATGACGGAATAAGAGTGTAATAGTCACTATTATAGATCTATAAATAATCCCTTATACACATCGTCAAACAATCTGTAGCAATACTTGTGTAGGGCCTGAGTTTGGGGAGGGCCTGTATACGAGATGCGGTCAGTTCGTCACAGTACTTCTGATCCAATATTGTCATGAGCTGATGGTGTGCGCCGTGATCCAATAACATATTGTTAGGGTCAGAATCCCATCGTGCAGACGTTCAAGGAGAAGTGGAGTATGTCCGCCTCACACTTCATAGCAATACAAGGCGTTCTGCTGTCGCTGGCTATGTAAGAAGTGGGTGAGAATAACGAGTCATGAGTCTCCACGTGAGGCAGTGAGTCAGGAAAAGATTCAGTGACTGAATGGGTCAATTTATGACTAAGTAAATGAGTCAGCCAATAAGTGTTGAATGAGATGGTGAGTAATTGAATCAACAAATGGTTCAATGAAGTAGTGAGTGATTGGAATAATGAGTGAATGTCTCAGGCAATAAGCGGTTGAATGAGTCAGTGAGTGATTGATTCAGCAAGTGACTGAGTGAGTCATTAAGTAATTGAATATGCTAATGAGTGTTTGAATCAATGAGTGACTGAGTGACCCAGTAAGTTGTTGAATGAATTAGTCAGTGATTGAATCAGCAAGTGACTGAGTGAGTCATTAAGTGATTGAATGGGTTAATGAGTGTTTGAATCAATGAGTGACTGAGTGAGCCAGTAAGTTGTTGAATGAATGAGTTAGTGAATGCTTGAATCAGCAAGTGACTGAGTGAGTCATTAAGTGATTGAATGGGTTAATGAGTGTGTGAATCAGTGAGTGACTGACTGAGTGAGCCAGTAAGTTGTTGAATGAGTTAATGAATGACTGAGTGAGTCATTAAGTGACTGAATAGGCTAATGAGTGTTTGAATCAATGAATAACTGTGAGTCAGTAAGCTGTTGAATTAGTGAATCAGTAAGTGACTGAGTTATTAAGTAACTGAATGGGCCAATGAGTGTTTGAATTAATGACTGACTGAGTGAGCCAGTAAGTTGTTGAATGAATTAGTGAATGATTGAATCAGCAAGTGACTGAGTAAGTCATTAAGTTATTGAATGGGCTAATGAGTGTTTGAATCAATGAGTGACTGAGTGACCCAGTAAGTTGTTGAATGAATTAGTCAGTGATTGAATCAGCAAGTGACTGAGTGAGTCATTAAGTGATTGAATGGGTTAATGAGTGTTTGAATCAATGAGTGACTGTGTGAGCAAGTAAGTTGTTGAATGAATTAGTCAGTGATTGAATCAGCAAGTGACTGAGTGAATCATTAAGTGACTGAATGGGTTAATGAGTGTTTGAATCAGTGAGTTACTGAGTGAGCAGCAAGTGGCTGAATGACGTACTGAGTGAGTTAGTTAGTGAACGACTGACAAACATTCACATAGAAGCAGATAAAAAAAAGTTATTTTTTTTCTTCCACCATGTTAATAATGTCAAAACAAATTTTGGCTACTCGAATGCAATTATTAGGGTCGTTTAGAAAGAAAGTTTCCCGGGATAGTTTACAGAAAGAAAACACAATTTCATGAAAATATTCATTAGAAGAGATACAGCAATTGTTGAACTATTTTTCAACATTTTCCCCACCGGAATTGAGACATTTGTCACACCATGTTCTAGTATGAGTGTATGTGTGAGTGTTCGTGTAAATGTAGTGTAGGGAATGGGAGACAATGATGATGGTGAGGAAGGAAGAAGGAGAAACCCGGTGCCGGCACGTACCTACCCCTGTCGAATAGCACCAATGGGGCCGCCAAGTTTAACGTCCCCTCCCCGTCCGACGGACGAATCGCTAACAACATTGACATATGCCTTCTCTTCATATGCATTGCGGAGAGATTTGGGATTTAAGCTGGGCATATTGGTCACAATTTAATGATTAGAAGTTGTGCACCGTCATCTCTCCTAGCCACGAGGTAGAAATGTTACAGGAAAATTTCTGAACCCACCGGGAAACGAACCCGGGCCGGCTAGTCTGGAGGCAGACACGCTCTCACAGAGCTAACTCTGCGGACTCAGCTCAATATAAAAGTAACAGAATTACGTCATAGGCAATCTTTTGTTATTCCAATTCCTAGAACTGTTTTCTTCAAGAACTCTCCATTGTTTGTTACAAATCTCTATCTGTAAACTGTGATTCTCAATTACACTTCAGTTTATCAACTAAAGAATTTCATACTATTTTAAAAAGAACTATTTAGAACCTAGCTATTTAAGTTATGAATAAATGTATTATAAAATTTACCGTCTAATTTTAAAATAATTCTGCATTATTTCATTGACATTTGTCACTAATATTAACTGCGAATCAGTCGAGCCTTAACCGGAAACGGAACTTGAAATACACCTCTCCCCGGTTATACAGCGATGTACTGAGGTGGCGAATGTGACTAACGTAAGACAGCTGCGCTATAACCAATTTTAATAAATTATTTTCAGTTTATTGTTCTAGGTTCGATCAGATTCCGAATATATTACTTGTATAATAGTGAAATCTGACCATATTAAAGATGTTTATAATTGTAAAACTTATACTAAAGAGAAACAGCCAGTTTAAATATATGAAAACTAATTAAATATATTTATTCATTTTCTCAACTCTCCCTTACTAAATTAAGTTGAAAATTTTCGAGGTTATTATTCATATCTTCATTTATAAGAACCATTACTTGGATTTAAAAATTGTCATATTTTAAATTTAAAAAAATTTTTTGAATAGCCAATCACCGATTTCCTCCTAGCTCTCACAATTTTAAAAATATTCTTAATCTCTTTTGCCCGTCCTATTCCAGAAACACATGGTAACAACGTGAATCAATATCATTAAATTCTTTGCATTGTAATTAGTAATTATGTATTTATTTATTTTTAATTTTCCTCAAAATTTTCACTCAAAAACATTTTTAATAATTTTTATATTCATAGACTATTAAGACGAAGATTCTAATTCGCTTTGTACATCATGATATATACAAAAACAAAATTTCGTACAAATATCTTCAATTGTTTTTTAGTTATGAGGGAAATGGTTTGAAGATTTTAAGTTTCGGAGGACGAGCGACAAACGTACCAATAGGCCGTCCTTTCTAGCACTCTTCTGGTGAATATTTTTTGGTCATAACTCTGAAACTAATAGAGATGGTGAGAAAATTCTTTCCCTGACTAAAAGTAGAAAATGATGGTGATGACGATGATGATGATGATGATGATGATCATGATGATGATCAGAATTCCCCTCGCAGGCAAAAGAAATGCAATTAATAAGGAATTTAAAAAAAAAATATGTCAAACAGGTTTGGAAGTAAACTTGAAAAACAAAATTTATGATTATTCTCATGACCAGAATATTGTTCGAAATGGAAATATAAAAACTGGAAATTCACTCTTTGAAAAGGTGGAAATATTCAAGTACCTTGGAGCAACAGTAACAAATATAAATAACACCCGAGAGGAAATTAAACGCAGATTAAATATGGGAAATGCCAGTTTTTATTCAGTTGAGAAGCTTATATCATTCAATCTGCTCTCGAAAAAGCTGAAAGTTAGAATTTATAAAACACTTGTATTACTGTCGTTCTGTATGGTTGTGAAATTTGGACTCTCACTTTGAGAGAGGAACAAAGGTTAAGAGTGTTCGAGAATAAGGTGTTTAGGAAAGTTTTTGGGGCTAAGAGGGATGAAGTTACAGGAGAAAGGAGAAAGTTACACAACGCAGAACTGCACGCATCGTCTAACAGGGTGGTCCTCCCAAAATAATACATTTAAGGAAAGGTTGAGAAGATTAGACTCGAAATGTAATTGTAGGTGCTGTGTAATTATCTAAGTTGTGTCACGTAATTAATTAAGTTTATATGTAATTAATTAAGATGATATGTAATTTAGTTTATATGTAAATAAATTAAGGTGATATGCAATTAATTAAGATGATATGTAATTAAGTTGATTTGTAATTAATTAAGGTGATATGTAATTACTTAAATTGTTAATAGTTGGGTGAAACAGAAGTACATATAAGTAAGGTTTACTTTTGCTTATTTTAGGCGTTATTATAGAATAGTTTTTATTTATAGTTCTAGGTTTATTGCATCTATTTATTTATAGTTAGAAATAAATATAGGTTCATTTCATTTTATTTTTTTTTCTTTTTCTTTTATTGCTGTAATTATTGTACAATTGTAATGGTATTATTGTATATTATATATCACTGCCACCGGGTGTATACCCAATTGTAGTGTTAATAAATACATACATACACATACATACATAATTAGGAGCGTTAAATGGAGAAGTTTTAGATAGGCAGATATGTAGCACGTAAGGGCGGATTTGAAAATGCTTACAGAATGTTACTTGGAAGACCTGACAAAAAAACACCTTTGGGGAGGCCAAGACGTAGATGGGAGAATAATATTGAAATAGATTTGAGGGAGGAGGGTTATGATGGTAGGGACTGGATTAATCTTGTTCAGGATAGGGACCGATGGCGGGCTTATATGAGGGCGGCAATGAACCTCTGGGTTCCTTAAAAGCCATTTGTAAGTAAGTAAGTAAGATATATCAAACAGTGAAATAGATCGGTGTAACCGTGAATCTTCAGTATAATCGACGGCTTTGTATTCGGGGATCTGTGTACTGTAAATGTAGCTATCACGAAGGAACAATTTTAATGAAGGTGCAAAATAGATTCATAAGGCAGAACTCAGGCTTTTTTTGGGCGTTGATGAGCCCCAATATATTCTATAAGAGCTCCCTCTTGAACTGAACACAAGATCTTGTAGCAATTCGCCGCCAGTAGAGAGTAAATCAAGGTTCCCCACCCTCTGCGGGGAATCAATCTCTCCCTCACTTGTGCCCTTGTTGCAGGACAGAGCTCGGCGGAACAGAGTGGGCTGAGGTCCGCGGAGTCAGACAAGCACCTCCAATAGCCCCCTCTTTGTTCGCACAAGAGGGTGTGGTAAGGAGTTCTGTCCAAGAGGGTGGCTTTTTTTTTTCTATCTGCCTCTCCACACCCTGTCCTAGATGGAGTTTTCTTAATCCCAGCTCTGATAGCCTTTGTGTAGCCACAGAAAAGTAAGAGCACGCTTCGCCTTGTGTCAGGTTATCTACAGCAATGCAGTGGGAGGGGTAACGGGACGAGGTAAAAGTTTTCTCTAAATCGAACAGTGATAATTAGGCACCGTATTCTGGCTCAGGGGCTACGGAGAAAAGATTAATTTTTTTTCATAGACTGCAGGGTGTAAGGGCTGTAAGTGCCATTATTTTAAGTGATGATTGTTCATGTCATAAGGAAGAAAAAAGTCCTCATAATTTTTTTCCTATTATCCCGAAAAGACAAAGTACTGTATATGATTATGTCTCGTGACGAGAGTATTGTACGAAATGGAAATATACAAATTGGAAATTTATCCTTTGAAGAGGTGGGAAAATTCAAATGCCTGGGAGCAACAGTAACAAATACAGGGACATCATTTTATTTTTACTAACATTTTTAATATTAACCTGGCTATACCTTTCTATTAACGATTGAAACAGGAAACACCGTTTGCTACCCTTTCCACGACGGAGTTTGATGATACCGGCGTAAAATACAAATAAATTTACTAGGTATAGGAGGGAATAAAAGTGGTTCATCCATTTATATAAACTAGGAAATATCGCGATTTTAAGTTTGATAATTTTCATTAGGTTTTTGTTTAATCAAAATACATTACTGCATTAACACTTAATGTTTTACACACGAATTGAGCTATCCATTCGGAAGTATTAATTATGCAGTGTATATTGCACATTAGCGTACAATATAGAGAATGAAGTTAAATTGAAAAATAATTATAATATGGATATTTAAACACATTTTAGAAAATTGTGGCCGTTCATTTCGATACAGGCTTCAGTTCTTTTGTGCATATTATCGCACTATAGACTATTGTACCTAATTCCAATTACCAGTTTCGTCCTTCGTACGAGTAACTCATGTTGAAATAATTCTGTACCTACTTTATAAAAGAGTACCTTACGTACTTACTGTAAATTCAATCTTCACTTCTGCCCGATCCGAAAAGATAAAATCACTCAGAAATGCTATCTACTGTCCGTTCAAGTGGTTTTGTCGCAGGGTTGTAGAAAGGGGGGGGGGAATCATGCGACAGTTAATTACTTAAGGAGGCCCTTTTATTTAAGTTATTTTAAACACTTGAATAATATTACGTAGACGTCCAATTCCTAACAGAAATTATTGTTTTCAGAAAAGAGCTAAGATAGCCCAGCTACTAGACTTTACAAAGGGGAGGACAGAAGCAGGTGGGGGAAACCGGGATGCGACATAGGGAAACGGACAACAGTACCCGTACGAAAATATGATTCAATATTGAAAGCTCTTTCGTCACTGGAAAACGCGAACATATTTCTGAAACGTACTATACTCACTAACTCAGTACTGCTTACGCGCCCTCGGCTCTGTGTCGTGAACGGTTGGAAGTTTACTAGTAGAAGGGGTGGGAGTGAAGTACATTCCAAAACTCAGGTACAATAAAAATTGAAGTAAAAATAAAATGATGTCCCTGTATAAATGATACTCGGGAGGAAATTAAACGTATTCCCAGACTACCAAGAAAGGATAATATATAATTGATCCTACCATAAGGATTGAAACGGGGAGTAGCCAGCCGGAGGATGTCAATAAAGAAAAGATCAACATTTATCTGCCAACAGTTGATTACTTCAAAGCAAAATACCAGCTTGAAGACATTGAGGTGATTGGTCTTCTTATTGGAGCTCGTGGTGTGATTCCCAAGTTCTTTGAGACCTTCAGGAAGACTTTTGAACTACCACAGACACTTACTGCTGACATCGTAACTTCAGTTTTGAAACGCTCTTGCCAAATTATGAGTCATCATATTCATTCTGTTTATTTTTTTCTTCACTTTATAATAATTCATATATGTTTATTTTAATTTTCTTTCTACAAAATTTATGTAAACATTTAATAGTGTAAAATTCATGTATGAGAGTATACTGAGTCCTTCTGGGCTACCTCCACTGGGAGACAGTTATTATCTTATCTATGGGAAATGCCTGTTATTATTCGGTTGAGAAGCTTTTATCATCCAGTCTGTTGTCAAAAAATCTGAAAGTTAGAATTTATAAAACAGTTATATTACCGGTTGTTCTTTATGGTTGTGAAACTTGGACTCTCACTTTGAGAGAGGAACATAGGTTAAGAGTGTTTGAGAATAAGGTGCTTAGGAAAATATATGGGGCTAAGAGGGATGAAGTTACAGGAGAATGGAGAAAGTTACACAACACAGAACTGCACGCATTGTATTCTTCACCTGACATAATTAGAAACATTAAATCCAGACGTTTGAGATGGGCAGGACATGTAACACGTATGGGCGAATACAGACATGCATATAGAGTATTAGTTGGGAGGCCGAGACATAGATGGAAGATAATATTAAAATGGATTTGAGGGAGGTGGGATATGATGATAGAGACTGGATTGATCTTGCTCAGGATAGGGACCTATGGCGGGCTTATGTGAGGGCGGCAATGAACCTTCGGGTTCCTTGAAAGCCAGTAAGTAAGTAAGAAAGTAATAACAGTAAGAGAAAAATGCTGCTGTGTTAAATATATGTACGTTTAGATGTTAAACAATTACAATTTAGTGTTAAATAAGCTAATTTGAAGGAAAAATTGGTATATTAAAATAAAAATTATATCCTACAAAAATAATATTTGAAGAAAGATCGTATTCTAGAGACGAAAAACAGCTTTTTTACAGTCTCCTTTTGAGAGCAGTCCCTTTACACTGTGTACACTAGTATACACTATTTTTACTATTTCCATTATTATGAAGGATGCAGGCTTACATTCAGAATTGCGCGAATAAATTACGTGTACGTATATATATATATATACACAGGGACATCATTTTATTTTTACTAATATTTTTAATATTAACCTGGCTATACCTTTCTATTAACGATTGAAACAGGAAACACCGTTTGCTACCCCTTCCACGACTGGAGTTCGATGATACTGGCGTAAAATACAAATCACTCTACGGGGTAGACTATAGGAGGGAAGAAAAGTAGTTCATCCATTTATGTAAACTAGGAAATACCGCGATTTTGAGTTTGATAATTTTCATTAGGTTTTTGTTTAATCAAAATACAGTACTGTATTAACAATAAGCGTTTTTACTCTCGAACTGAGCTGTCCATTCGGACGTATTCATCATGCAGTGTATATTATACTGTCTACAGCACATTAGCGTACAATATAGAGAATGAAGTTAAATTGAAAAATAACCATAATATGGATATTTAAACACATTTTTGAAAATGATGGGCGTTCATTTCTATACAGGTTTCAGTTCTTTTGTGCATATTATCGCACTATAGACTATTGCATCTAATTCCAATTACCAGTTTCGTCTTTCGTACTAGTAACTCATGTTGAAATAATTCTGTACCTACTCTATAAAAGAGTACCTCACATACTGTAAATTCAGCCTTCACTTCTGCCCGATCCTAAAAGATAAAATTACTCAGACATGCTATTTACTGTCCGTCCAAATGATTTTGTCGCAGGGTCGTAGAAAGGGGGGAAATCACGTGACAGTTAATTACTTAACGAGGCCCTTTTATTTAAGTTATTTTAAACAGTTGTATAATATTACTTAGACGTCCAATTCCTAACAGAAATTAATGTTTTCAGAAAAGAGCTAAGATAGCCCAGCTACTAGACTTAACAGAGGGGCGAACAGAAGCAGGTGGGGGAAACCGGGATGCGACGTAGGCAAACGGACGACAGTACCTGTACGAAAATATGATTCAATATTGAAAGCTCTTTCGTCACTGGAAAACGCGAACATATTTCTGGAACGTACTACACTCGCTAACTCAGTACTGCTTACGCGCCCTCGGCTCTGTGTCGTGAACGGTTGGAAGTTTACTAGTAGAAGGGGTGGGAGTGAAGTACATTAAAAAACTCAGGAACAATAAAAATTGAAGTAAAAATAAAATGATGTCCCTGTATATATTTGTGATTTTATACTTTAATAGATTATAACATTTGTTCATACTTACTTTCATTCACTCTAATACTTACAAAAATAGCAATGCTTTGCTTACTTTCGTTTGTTTGTTGGAAAAAAAAAACATAACATCCTAATTAATTAATTTTTTTGGGATTTTATATATATTATAAAACACAACTATAATAGTGAATAAACCTAACATTTGCAAATAATATTACTTCTTAAATACATTTTGACAATTAAATAACATTAATTAAACTAAACAGTTTTTATTGATTTCTCGAAAGTTTTGTTTTTGTCACTTGTGGGGTTTTAAAAATAAAGGATCCTAGTGATAATGACTTTTTTATAGTACAACAGTTTAAGATAAACATTATGAATCGAACATAATAACTCATTAAATGTAATAATTTTCCAAATTTTATTTGGTAAATGGCTAATCATCAAAGAGTTGAGAAGCATGGCTGAATAGACTTTTTGTAAGTCAGAACATTAATATACCTATTTTTTTAATCTTCGCTTCCACTGGCATTACTAACTTTGTTGGTCGTGTACAGTTCTGTGTAGAAACCTTTAACTTCATCCGGTATGAATTGCAAAATCTTCTTAAGGTCTCCATTTTTTAACATTAATTGGTATCCTCGAGTTATAAGCTAGGTTTGTTAGCAGTTCAAACGGTAAATTTTCATCACCAACCGAACAAAGACAGACTAAAAATAAAAGTTCTTGGAGGTTTTTTTACCGTATTTTACATTTATTACGTTAATTACGCATTATTTACGCATATTTTACTGTAATGTAAATAACCGTTTTTATGCGTAAAGTCCCAACCCTGCTTACATTGATCGAACATATTTACACTATTATACACTATTTATAAAATAAGTACACTATAGCTTTATTATATAAACTATCTTGCTTTATAACACACAACACTGTACATAAAAGTGATAATGTAAATATTAAAAATAGCGCATTCTAGTGTACATAGTGTAAATAATATAAATTGTAAATATTAGTGTAATTGTTAAAGTGGTCCATATTTTGTTATGCCCAACTTGACCAAATAGGAGTCGCGCGAGCAGCCGGTCAAGTACTTCGCTTGCATATGCAAGCGCCTCGTCCACTTAAAAGCTCCAGTAATACTTAACCTTGTAGCCTCGTGGGAGAAAGTACGGTCCCTATTGATAATGATTGTTTCAGTCGCCCGACAACCATACATCCCAACTATCACGATCGTTGGTCAGATTGCATATCTACTAGGCGGGAAATATTAGAATGATTTAATGTTAAGATTTGAAATAGTTCTTTATCCAATAGGTATTTTATGTGTACTTCAATTATAACCAACCACGCATTATTTTGTGTTTTTATTTTACGCTTATTTATCTACTTATCATATCACATGCACGCCAATGCAATTGAATAAATCATTTCTTATCAATTATTCCGGCACTTCTACGTCTATAATAATTTAATATGATTATTACACTTTTACTACGTCATACTACTTTTGACCAATAAAACGGTACGGAACGACGTGTTTCAACCAATCATGGCTGCTTATCCTACAATTTTTATCACCCCCTTAGCATTTGTTTCTTTGTTTGCCAACATTGTACTTTCAATAATTATACTTTTTTTAAGTGATTAATGTTTATTTCATCATCCTTAATTAAAACTTTTCTATCATTTATCTTGTTTATATTATTTAGGTTATGTTATAGCTTCTGCTGTATGATATTATGGATAGTCATGTATCAGAGATTGTTTAGTATATATTGATAATTGAAGTGGAATGCAACTGTTTTAATAAAAATAAAACTGAATCAACAAAGCATTCTTGACTAGTAATCGTCCAATAGTAGTCAATGAAGATTGTATAGTTGGCACAACTGGTAACAAGAGAACAGCTCATCATAGCACACTACTGCCATCTAGCAGAATATTTCTAATGATGAGATGGTACAATAATACATTTCCAAGACAGTTTAGTATTTTCGTAATTCAATTAATATTTTATTTTATTAGAGTACTTTATTTCTTCTAATCTTTATAAACTTTCTTATAATCGTGTAATAGTTAATTAAACCCCACTTGAGTTTTGATTTTCTCTAGATAAATCTGCTCGTGTTTCACTCGGATATTTATCGATAAAATCAAAACCTCTAGTGAGATTACTGTACAAAAATCGAAACAATAATTAAATAAGTCTATGTAACTAAATACAAAAATATTCATATTGCCGATATAATTTAATACAAAAATTTCTATACACTTACGTGAATTATTATTGTGATTCTGTTCTATTCTTATATGCTTTTTATGACTTGTTATCATTGAACTGATTTCAATTATTTAATCATTCCGATAATGGTAATCAAAGCGATGATGAATCATGGTACGTAAATTTCCATTCTGGCATTTACCTTTGTGTCTAAGTGAAACCATGAAAATTCAGTCAAATTTGCCGGCTACAGGTTTTGAACCCGGTACCTCTCGAATGCGAGTTTAGTGCGTTATCACTCCCTCGATAAACATGGAGGAAGAAAAAACTTAGTTCTGATGTGAAGTTCTCAGATATTACTTAAAAAGTTTTAATACTGAGATGGAAGTCGTAGAAATATTTTGTATTTTCTTTGTAGGTCTACAGACTATTGTGGGTAATAGGTTAACAGCAGTTCAACACAAAATTAGTATCGATTTACATAGGATTTACTAGTGATTTGAGTATTTTTCGAAAGGAAATTCTTCTGATTTCCAGGAGTAAGCGGTGGCCCTCCTTCCAAGAACATACACTAACTTTCTTGTTTACATTTCCACAACATCTAATCATTGATTAAATTCAACTTGTCAAATATGGTTGTGGTCTCACAGGGTCTAAAAATACACGCATCATATCTTGGTATAACATTGCTGTCGTCAAACAATTTCCGGACAAGACAATCACATAATTTTTCGACGTGATGGGACGGGTTTAGTTTCACGGGGACTTCCAAGAACGGAGGAGGAAATGTTCGATACTACTAAATTGTTCCACTGACAGTTATTAGCATTTTTTTATATGTTTTGCGGGAATAGAATACAATGTTACAGCTAGATACATTAGCACTGTATTACAGAAGTCAATAGAGCCTACGAATTTCATTTTGGGGTAAAAACGGATGTGGACTAAGATTAAACTAGTCTCATATCTGTAGTGTCTAAAGAAAAAACATTTGCAGGTGAACCTGACTTTCTAAGATACCGTTGAATAATGTTATGTAATAAAAAGTCTAAATCAAAAGTCTGGAACCATATAAATATCTTCCATAGCTTGATTTTCGATTACTATAGGTGTTACCAGTGACACATTCGATTCAAGCCCTCAGCTATCTTAAAAGGCGCCATTTTGGATGCAACTTTGAAAATTTAAATGAAAAGGGGGTCATGTAGACACTCAAAATCATGTGAGATTTTCTGAAAAAATCAATGGTGTAATCCGTTTTGAGATATCCTCCAATTGTTTTCAAGTTATTTAAATTTAACTGTCATAATGTCAATCATTGTGGGCCATTCACGTTTGTTAAGCACTATTACCATACCAAATTTGTCCCCGATTAAAATACACGGCACCGCAATTCCGTTCAGTGAATCAGTAAAGAATATAGGTATTTATATGGATAAAAGTTTAAATTGGAACATTCAAGTTGCAGAAACCTGCAAAAAAGTATTCTCATTAATCCACTCGTTTAGACGACTGAAGAAATGGTTGTGGTCTCACAGGGTCTAAAAATACACGCATCATATCTTGGTATAACATTGCTGTCGTCAAACAATTTCCGGACAAGACAATCACATAATTTTTCGACGTGATGGGACGGGTTTAGTTTCACGGGGACTTCCAAGAACGGAGGAGGAAATGTTCGATACTACTAAATTGTTCCACTGACAGTTATTAGCATTTTTTATATGTTTTGCGGGAATAGAATACAATGTTACAGGTAGATACATTAGCACTGTATTACAGAAGTCAATAGAGCCTACAAATTTCATTTTGGGGTAAAAACGGATGTGGACTAAGATTAAACTAGTCTCATATCTGTAGTGTCTAAAGAAAAAACATTTGCAGGTGAACCTGACTTTCTAAGATACCGTTGAATAATGTTATGTAATAAAAAGTCTAAATCAAAAGTCTGGAACCATATAAATATCTTCCATAGCTTGATTTTCGATTACTATAGGTGTTACCAGTGACACATTCGATTCAAGCCCTCAGCTATCTTAAAAGGCGCTATTTTGGATGCAACTTTGAAAATTTAAATGAAAAGGGGGTCATGTAGACACTCAAAATCATGTGAGATTTTCTGAAAAAATCAATGGTGTAATCCGTTTTGAGATATCCTCCAATTGTTTTCAAGTTATTTAAATTTAACTGTCATAATGTCAATCATTGTGGGCCATTCACGTTTGTTAAGCACTATTACCATACCAAATTTGTCCCCGATTAAAATACACGGCACCGCAATTCCGTTCAGTGAATCAGTAAAGAATATAGGTATTTATATGGATAAAAGTTTAAATTGGAACATTCAAGTTGCAGAAACCTGCAAAAAAGTATTCTCATTAATCCACTCGTTTAGACGACTGAAGAAATGGTTGTGGTCTCACAGGGTCTAAAAATACACGCATCATATCTTGGTATAACATTGCTGTCGTCAAACAATTTCCGGACAAGACAATCACATAATTTTTCGACGTGATGGGACGGGTTTAGTTTCACGGGGACTTCCAAGAACGGAGGAGGAAATGTTCGATACTACTAAATTGTTCCACTGACAGTTATTAGCATTTTTTTATATGTTTTGCGGGAATAGAATACAATGTTACAGGTAGATACATTAGCACTGTATTACAGAAGTCAATAGAGCCTACGAATTTCATTTTGGGGTAAAAACGGATGTGGACTAAGATTAAACTAGTCTCATATCTGTAGTGTCTAAAGAAAAAACATTTGCAGGTGAACCTGACTTTCTAAGATACCGTTGAATAATGTTATGTAATAAAAAGTCTAAATCAAAAGTCTGGAACCATATAAATATCTTCCATAGCTTGATTTTCGATTACTATAGGTGTTACCAGTGACACATTCGATTCAAGCCCTCAGCTATCTTAAAAGGCGCCATTTTGGATGCAACTTTGAAAATTTAAATGAAAAGGGGGTCATGTAGACACTCAAAATCATGTGAGATTTTCTGAAAAAATCAATGGTGTAATCCGTTTTGAGATATCCTCCAATTGTTTTCAAGTTATTTAAATTTAACTGTCATAATGTCAATCATTGTGGGCCATTCACGTTTGTTAAGCACTATTACCATACCAAATTTGTCCCCGATTAAAATACACGGCACCGCAATTCCGTTCAGTGAATCAGTAAAGAATATAGGTATTTATATGGATAAAAGTTTAAATTGGAACATTCAAGTTGCAGAAACCTGCAAAAAAGTATTCTCATTAATCCACTCGTTTAGGCGACTGAAGAAATGGTTGTGGTCTCACAGGGTCTAAAAATACACGCATCATATCTTGGTATAACATTGCTGTCGTCAAACAATTTCCGGACAAGACAATCACATAATTTTTCGACGTGATGGGACGGGTTTAGTTTCACGGGGACTTCCAAGAACGGAGGAGGAAATGTTCGATACTACTAAATTGTTCCACTGACAGTTATTAGCATTTTTTATATGTTTTGCGGGAATAGAATACAATGTTACAGGTAGATACATTAGCACTGTATTACAGAAGTCAATAGAGCCTACGAATTTCATTTTGGGGTAAAAACGGATGTGGACTAAGATTAAACTAGTCTCATATCTGTAGTGTCTAAAGAAAAAACATTTGCAGGTGACCCTGACTTTCTAAGTTACCGTTGAATAATGTTATGTAATAAAAAGTCTAAATCAAAAGTCTGGAACCATATAAATATCTTCCATAGCTTGATTTTCGATTACTATAGGTGTTACCAGTGACACATTCGATTCAAGCCCTCAGCTATCTTAAAAGGCGCCATTTTGGATGCAACTTTGAAAATTTAAATGAAAAGGGGGTCATGTAGACACTCAAAATCATGTGAGATTTTCTGAAAAAATCAATGGTGTAATCCGTTTTGAGATATCCTCCAATTGTTTTCAAGTTATTTAAATTTAACTGTCATAATGTCAATCATTGTGGGCCATTCACGTTTGTTAAGCACTATTACCATACCAAATTTGTCCCCGATTAAAATACACGGCACCGCAATTCCGTTCAGTGAATCAGTAAAGAATATAGGTATTTATATGGATAAAAGTTTAAATTGGAACATTCAAGTTGCAGAAACCTGCAAAAAAGTATTCTCATTAATCCACTCGTTTAGACGACTGAAGAAATGGTTGTGGTCTCACAGGGTCTAAAAATACACGCATCATATCTTGGTATAACATTGCTGTCGTCAAACAATTTCCGGACAAGACAATCACATAATTTTTCGACGTGATGGGACGGGTTTAGTTTCACGGGACTTCCAAGAACGGAGGAGGAAATGTTCGACACTACTAAATTGTTCCACTGACAGTTATTAGCATTTTTTTATATGTTTTGCGGGAATAGAATACAATGTTACAGCTAGATACATTAGCACTGTATTACAGAAGTCAATAGAGCCTACGAATTTCATTTTGGGGTAAAAACGGATGTGGACTAAGATTAAACTAGTCTCATATCTGTAGTGTCTAAAGAAAAAACATTTGCAGGTGAACCTGACTTTCTAAGATACCGTTGAATAATGTTATGTAATAAAAAGTCTAAATCAAAAGTCTGGAACCATATAAATATCTTCCATAGCTTGATTTTCGATTACTATAGGTGTTACCAGTGACACATTCGATTCAAGCCCTCAGCTATCTTAAAAGGCGCCATTTTGGATGCAACTTTGAAAATTTAAATGAAAAGGGGGTCATGTAGACACTCAAAATCATGTGAGATTTTCTGAAAAAATCAATGGTGTAATCCGTTTTGAGATATCCTCCAATTGTTTTCAAGTTATTTAAATTTAACTGTCATAATGTCAATCATTGTGGGCCATTCACGTTTGTTAAGCACTATTACCATACCAAATTTGTCCCCGATTAAAATACACGGCACCGCAATTCCGTTCAGTGAATCAGTAAAGAATATAGGTATTTATATGGATAAAAGTTTAAATTGGAACATTCAAGTTGCAGAAACCTGCAAAAAAGTATTCTCATTAATCCACTCGTTTAGACGACTGAAGAAATGGTTGTGGTCTCACAGGGTCTAAAAATACACGCATCATATCTTGGTATAACATTGCTGTCGTCAAACAATTTCCGGACAAGACAATCACATAATTTTTCGACGTGATGGGACGGGTTTAGTTTCACGGGGACTTCCAAGAACGGAGGAGGAAATGTTCGATACTACTAAATTGTTCCACTGACAGTTATTAGCATTTTTTATATGTTTTGCGGGAATAGAATACAATGTTACAGGTAGATACATTAGCACTGTATTACAGAAGTCAATAGAGCCTACAAATTTCATTTTGGGGTAAAAACGGATGTGGACTAAGATTAAACTAGTCTCATATCTGTAGTGTCTAAAGAAAAAACATTTGCAGGTGAACCTGACTTTCTAAGATACCGTTGAATAATGTTATGTAATAAAAAGTCTAAATCAAAAGTCTGGAACCATATAAATATCTTCCATAGCTTGATTTTCGATTACTATAGGTGTTACCAGTGACACATTCGATTCAAGCCCTCAGCTATCTTAAAAGGCGCCATTTTGGATGCAACTTTGAAAATTTAAATGAAAAGGGGGTCATGTAGACACTCAAAATCATGTGAGATTTTCTGAAAAAATCAATGGTGTAATCCGTTTTGAGATATCCTCCAATTGTTTTCAAGTTATTTAAATTTAACTGTCATAATGTCAATCATTGTGGGCCATTCACGTTTGTTAAGCACTATTACCATACCAAATTTGTCCCCGATTAAAATACACGGCACCGCAATTCCGTTCAGTGAATCAGTAAAGAATATAGGTATTTATATGGATAAAAGTTTAAATTGGAACATTCAAGTTGCAGAAACCTGCAAAAAAGTATTCTCATTAATCCACTCGTTTAGACGACTGAAGAAATGGTTGTGGTCTCACAGGGTCTAAAAATACACGCATCATATCTTGGTATAACATTGCTGTCGTCAAACAATTTCCGGACAAGACAATCACATAATTTTTCGACGTGATGGGACGGGTTTAGTTTCACGGGGACTTCCAAGAACGGAGGAGGAAATGTTCGATACTACTAAATTGTTCCACTGACAGTTATTAGCATTTTTTTATATGTTTTGCGGGAATAGAATACAATGTTACAGGTAGATACATTAGCACTGTATTACAGAAGTCAATAGAGCCTACGAATTTCATTTTGGGGTAAAAACGGATGTGGACTAAGATTAAACTAGTCTCATATCTGTAGTGTCTAAAGAAAAAACATTTGCAGGTGAACCTGACTTTCTAAGTTACCGTTGAATAATGTTATGTAATAAAAAGTCTAAATCAAAAGTCTGGAACCATATAAATATCTTCCATAGCTTGATTTTCGATTACTATAGGTGTTACCAGTGACACATTCGATTCAAGCCCTCAGCTATCTTAAAAGGCGCCATTTTGGATGCAACTTTGAAAATTTAAATGAAAAGGGGGTCATGTAGACACTCAAAATCATGTGAGATTTTCTGAAAAAATCAATGGTGTAATCCGTTTTGAGATATCCTCCAATTGTTTTCAAGTTATTTAAATTTAACTGTCATAATGTCAATCATTGTGGGCCATTCACGTTTGTTAAGCACTATTACCATACCAAATTTGTCCCCGATTAAAATACACGGCACCGCAATTCCGTTCAGTGAATCAGTAAAGAATATAGGTATTTATATGGATAAAAGTTTAAATTGGAACATTCAAGTTGCAGAAACCTGCAAAAAAGTATTCTCATTAATCCACTCGTTTAGACGACTGAAGAATTTTCTACCCTTTTCCATGAAAAAAATGTTAGTGCAAACACTCGTGATGCCCCACTTCGATTACTGTGATATTCTGCTTACTGACCTAAGCGTTACTTCGGCGCAGAGACTACAACGTGTTCATAATATGTGCGTCCGTTTCGTCTGCAATATTCGCCGGGCTGATCACGTAACACCATCCCTCGAAATGTTGTCCTGGCTCTGTCTAGAAGATCGTAGGAAAATCCACTGTCTTTCCCTTCTCTTTCACATACTGCATTTCTCCACTCCTGTCTATCTTGCGTCTCGTTTTCAAAATTTATCCACCCATCATAACCTAGACACACGATCACAACACTCCTCAATATTATCCATTCCCTCCCACCGAACATCCTCATATTCATCTTCTTTCACTGTGGCTGTTCCTCGACTTTGGAATTGCCTACCGAGTAATGTCAGGGACTGTCAGAATCAAACCAATTTAAGAATAGGCTAACGAGATATTTTTCTAACAATTCTTGTTAACAATAATAGCTGTTTCAGGTTTCTCAATGTTTAATATATATATATATATATATATATATATATATATATATATATATATATATATATATATATATACCACAGATAAATATCTAAATTATCTCATTATTATTATTATTATTATTATTATTATTATTATTATTATTATTATTATTATTATTATTAAAACTATGGTTATTATTATTACTATTATTAGTATTATTATTATTATTACTATTTCTTACCAATGTTTATTATTGTCACACTAACATTAGTTATCCAGTTTTCATTATTTACTTTCATGTTGTTTTAGGATCTAGATATTAACCCTAGGATGCATATCATGGGTCCATTGGACCCGGCGGAATATTTAATAAGTATTATCTAAATAACTAATTCACATTGTGACTCTACCGACTATTTACTATTCGACTCTAACCTAACCACACGATACCTCCTTTCTGGTTGGATGATTGTCGACCTCTGCTTCGGCATCTAAACGTGTGGCCGGCAGCCGGCTGGTCGGTCTTGGCTCTTCATGGGCTATAGCGCCATGGATTTACTTTACTATAGTAAAGTCGTGTGTAATAAGTGTAAAGACTGTGTGGTTATTCCTTATTCTTCTTCTTCTTCTTCTATCTCGTGGATATATTAGATTATTATCTTATATAAATAAATATATGTGTTTATGTTGTAACAAAAATTGATTTTCACTCGCTACTTAGTTGTAAAACTATATTATTTTCTTTGCCCAAAGAAAAAACATTAGGAACCTACATTATTATCTTGTAGAAATAAATGAATATAATATATGTTCGTATACTCACATGTTCCTTAGTTATAAAATTTTATATTTATTTTCCACAATTATAACTTCTAAATTCAAATTAGATTAAAAATAGATTAATATTATTCCATTTTATGAGTAATTCCTCATTAAATAGCATACGGGTCCAACGGACCCATGTTATGTAAATGTGTAGGAAAAGTAGCTCATGCATCCTAGGATTAATGTAATAACTATGTAAGCAAATGTATTTAATTAGAATTAGAGTCTGGCTGGGCGGAAGAGAAGGCCTACTGGCCTTAGCTCTGCCAGATTAAATATATAAATAATAATTATTATTATAATGCCACAAACCTTAGTTAATGCACCTACAGATATTTTGTAACATGATACAATACTAAGGATGTAATTAACTTTTCCTACTTTACTGTTTGGTTAACCTCTGACAGTCTCAATGAGTTGTTGTGATTATTTAAAACTTTCCTATAACAAATTTCTTGATTTTCGTGATGGTAATTTCGAAAGAGGAAAGCATTGATATTCTTCATTCTGGTGGGTTAAGCTACAGAAATGTTGCAGCAGACTGTACGAACAGTTCCCTGGACATTGGATTGGTCAACGTGAACCAGTAGAATGACCGGCCAAGTCTCCAGATTTAACACGCTTGATTTTTTTTTGGGGGGGGGTTACATAAAGAGTGTGGTATATGAAGAGAAAATTGAGAATGTCACTGATAGAGCATTTGGTTTTACAAACACTGATAATACCTATAGTAATCGAAAATCAAGCATATGGAAGATATGTATATGGTTCCAGACTTTTGATTCACCCTGTATTTACTTGTGTAAGCTTTTAAATTTATTAAATTTACCAATAGAAAACTTAAATATCCTCATGAATAAATGCATTCTCTCTGTATCTGGCAAGCTACTAAATTTCAGAATTAAATAAATCCCCAGCCGCTAAGGTCTCCTTTGATAGCGATATATATTCCTTTCTTAGACAACGCTGCACTCCTGTGATCCGCGGGAGCTGTGAAGTCGCTGAAGATCGTACGGGCTATTCCATCTCAAATCGACCGAGATATAGAGAAAATTGACCTTGCAGTTTTTAAATACAATGAAACTTTTTCTGTCCGTTGACCACTGTGATACAATGCTTTGTTCAAAGTTTGAGGCATCAGAACTTCATTAAAAATATTTAAATTTATCGTATTTTCATAAAATTAGCAACTTTAAACTGTTCTGGCTCCGAAACCCTTTCACCCAATGATCAAAATCATGGTTTATTTTGATGCTGAGAAATTAAAGTTTATATTGACATGTAAACAGTTTTGCTTACTTTTTATGGAAATTGAGAAATTTAGATTTTTCTTAATTAAGACGCCTTTGCCCACGAAAAAATAGTTTTAAAATATATGGTTCGATTCCGCATTGAAAGTACAAATAAACATATCTTTTACTGATGCACCGTTGATAAAAAATTATTGAAAATATCAAATAAAGAAAAATAAATAGTATGCTCGTGAACTAACCAACTGCCCAGGAGACAAACACGTGATGTTTCGTCTAGTAGCGCATAGCTGGGCTAGCTTTATCACAAGTTTTCATAAACACAGGAGTAAAATGACGCCCAACACTCGCTTTTCTTCAGCTCTCGGCCAGTGCGTGCAGTACTGCACCGTTCAAGTCTAGGCGTGTGAAAATAATTTATTTAATACCCTCGAAACTTATTGCCGAGCCACTAAGCAAACAATGCCGAATGCCTCTTAATAATGCAAGGTTTTTTTCTCAATATTTTTTATATTTTTACAAATGGGCAAAAGGCCTAAAAGTAAGTAAAATCAGATTTTCTGTCTCTCTGTATACAATAAAAATAAGTATTACTTCTTATCATAACCTACCAAATGTCAGCTTCAAAATAAGCTCTCGTTCAATGTTCTGCAGTAAACGGTTCCAGAGTTCTGAGCGCTGAAAGAGGCTTGTTTTTATAAAATGCACTGAATTTGTCGCTCAATAGTACGAAACCCATTTGACTTTCGATAGTATATTTTTGAAAATGCACTCTCCTCAGCACCTTTATAAATAGGATAAAATTATAGTATTAAAAAATGCGAGGTTTTTTACTGATCGATTTCATAAATGGAATAGCCCGTATTATCTATGGAGGAGGTTTGCCACGGAAAATAGTAAAGCAATATTAACAAATTCCAAAACAAATTGTACATCTACTTTTACACCATCCTGTCAAAAATTTAACTCTAGCGATGCTAAAGGAGGGGAGCAGGCCATTATAAATTGCTGTCCCAGGATCTACATCTACTGTAAGTTATACAATATTGGCTTCTCTTGGCGAGCAAACAGCTCTGGATGCGCATTGTAACAGTAGCAAGTGCACAAACTATTTGCCCAGTCTTGTCTCTCAAGTCACAAAAGCATCGTCACATTCCATTATTATTCACACTAGGGAGATGGGGGGAGAGTTGAGAGGCGTAACCCAATCCGCTTTGATTAAAAGGTGATGCGAGGGAGGGTTGCTGGAAAATAAAGTCGGCATTAAACAGGATGAGTCAATTTGATTGTAGTGTGCGGGTGGTCGTAGGAGGGAGGGAATTGATTTCGGTTGACTCAACATGTATATAAACTAGAGTACTGCAGCTTACAGACAATCCCTGCTCCTCAAAATGGACCCCAGCTTCGATTAATTACTATATGCTACACCCTAGCTTCACCGCACAACAAATTAACCCTCTTGCCTTTCGATTATGTTTGTATTGAACATGCAATCTTTTACTATTCGCTCACTCATTACTGTACGCAGTATCCAGTTGTAGTGAGCAGTCAGGTGAAGGTTTCTTAGTGAATGTGGTCGGGATTCGACCAGTAGCGGCCGGTGATCAAAATCCTCGGTGAGGCCAGATGCAACTAGTTTAAGTGCCTCCGATAGGAAATGTTTATTTATGATATTAATTATTGTTATATTATTAACTAGCCGTACCCGTGCGCTCCGCTGCACCCGTTACAAATAAATATAAAGTAATTACATAATTAAAATAGGACATTTGATCCAGGGAACATTCGTGTTTGATAGAAGGATAAATCGTTTAATATGTTACTTAATTTAAATTGCATCCAAATAATTAAAATGCGATCATTTTGGTCCAGAGACACTCATTTGGTGCAATGACAATTCCTTTAACATGTTTCTTAATTTTTATCACATGCAACCATAGTTTAACGAAGTTTGACATCATTTAGATTTAATGTGTATATTTTATTTTACTTGTTATAGGTTTCCATAGAATTATGGTAATAACTTAATTTTAACCCTTGATTTCTACGTATTCAGTAAATGGCGCTTGGCCCACTATGGTTCTGAACCCTTCAAATAACTTAAATTATATTATATTATATTATATCAGAAGTTACTGTAATAACACTATAGCATTATGTCCATCTAGAAAAACTACTGTACACTTTCCAATGGTGAAATAATAATTAATTATACAAATCGGTTAATTTAGCTTCCGATATTACTTCATACGAACACAGAAACATTATCTGTAGGCTATCTTTCATAGCTTTCGATTGTTGCTGTCCAAGGTCCATTATAGCCGAAGTCATTTTTTTAATTCATTACAAGGCCTTAGATGGCAGTTATTTTAATTTTAAAACTCATTTATCTCATTAAATATCAGTCCTATAAAAATTTTTCAAGGAATAAAACTTATCGGAAATTATTTTTAAAGAAACTTTTGTCATGTAACATTTTTCACAAAAATCAATAATAAGCGAGATATTTCGATTTATTTAATTCAGGCCCCCTTACAACCCCCCTTTTATATAATGTATTTTGAATGCCATATAGCCTAAAATCTAAGTTACAACGAACTCAATTTATATTCCAATTTTCATCGAAATCCGTTCAGCCATTATCGCGTGAAAAGGTAACAAACATACAGACAGACAGACATACAAACAAAAATAAAAAAAAAGCGATTTTCGGTTTCAGGGTGGTTAATTATATATGTTAGGACCAATTATTTTTGGAAAATCGAAAATTAGCAGAAAAATTTCGGCTACAGATTTATTATTAGTATAGATATCATGATTACTGTATTATTATTATTATTATTATTATTATTATTATTATTTTTATTATTATTATTATCATTAGCCTACTACTGATGAAAAATAATGTCACTCACCAAATAAACTGTTATGGAGTGAGTTTCAGTGATAGTTTCAGTGTGATCAAGCAACCCACATTATGTGTTGAAAATCCCCTCCTTTCTGTTCTTTTAATATTTTTCCCTTAACAGCAACGAATAAGGCCAACAGAGAAGTTTATTTTGCACCACATTACCACTTAACCATTTATGTTGCCATTATACCAGGATGCAATAGAAACTCGAGTTTTAAGATTATCTGTCAGAAAAATTGTCAGCGATGTCGTAGGTATCTCGATAGGCTCTCTCTTTATTTAAAACTTCCTTTCTTTCAATATTATTTCTTCTTGAAAAAAGGACACTTTAACAATGAATTAACTACACCAGCATTATTTCTCGCATTTGTTTCTGTTTATATTTTCCCGAAATACATAACAACATTGGCCCAGATTCACTACTGTACTATGAATTACAATAGTACAACACCCTCGCTTAAGTCATAAACTGAGACATAAGAGGAGGAAATAGTGTGGTCTCTGCCTGCCAAAGAGCTGGAATTTGTGTTATTTATGGCCTATTTAGGAAGACAAGTCACCATTGCTATTCCCTCCCCCACTCTACCCTTGAGGCCGGCCCATGGATGTGAGGAGTGAAACCTGACCAGGCCAGACGAATTGTGCCTCAGCTACAACGTTTTAAGCGGAAGCTCAAAGCCCGCGAAAATACAGGAAATTCAGAAGACAGACCCGGCACGAACGATTCTGGCCTCAGGAACAAATTTTACTGCAAAACAGGTCTATATACATCACAACCAGACCCGGCACGAGCGATTCTGGCCTCAGGAGTAAATTGTACTGCAAAACAGGTCTATATACATCACAAAGTTTTCAAATGCTTCTACAGCGATGCTTCATTCAAATAACTAATAGCCTACATTATATAAAAACACAAAATTTGATTTCAGTTAAGCCAAGTGACTGAGGCCCGGCCTCACTTGCCTCAATCAGCCGCCACTGGATTCGACCCTAGACGGTTCTTGACCAACGAAAGGCAGACGACTAGAATCTGCAAATCACAGTAACCTGCAGAAAAGTATATTCTATTATACATGTGCTAAAAAGGATAAATGTTCATCTTCCCTCTTGCTTAAAAAAGTCCCTTGTGCGGACACTTGTATTTCCTTATTTTGACTATGCTGACATTTTACTGACTGACCTCTCCAGCGACAACAAAACGAAACTTCAACGTGCTCATAATCTGTGTGTACATTTTGTAAGCAATGTTCGTAAATATGATCATTTGTCACCCCATCCCTGGAGCCAATATGTTGGCTTAAACTAGATAAGAAAATCAATTTACATTCACTTCTCTTTCTCTTCGAAATCTTGAACTCTTCTATTCCTTCGTACCTGTCGTCTCGCTTCACTTACCTTTCTTCCCACCACAATCTGAACACACGCTCTCGCCATGAAACAATACTAACAATACCATCCCATCGCACCTCCTCATACTCATCTTCTTTCACAATAGCCCTGCCAAGACTCTGGAATTCGCTACCTGCTAGCATCAGGGATTGTCGAAATAAAGTTGAATTCAAAAGCAAACTTACTAGGCACTTGGTCAGTAATTGATTTCTTGTAAATAGTTTCCTTAATCTATCACAAAATATTTCAATATCCGATAATTTCATCAGTATATAATTTTGTTATTCTAAGTTTTTATTTGTAATTCAGTAAATATAAAATATTCTTTGTTTTTCTATGATAAATTATCTAGCTTTCATTAGTCAGGTAATCTTTTCGTACTTTGATTTTTATTGTAATTGTAAATTTAATACTATCTTCATATTATAGTTGGAATCTCCTGGTAAAGGGGCAGAGAAGGCCTAACGGCCTTATCTCTACCAGGTTAAATAAATAATAAATACAAATACAAATACTAGAATTAGTAGACTATTTTTATGGTGTTATTGAATTTCTTTACGATCGATATTTAGATGTAGGCTGGTTTGCTATTTTAATCTGAAATTAAATACATTTTGTGCAGACATTTTTGTTTATGTGAATTTCTGTTCATTTAGTAGCCTATACCTATTCATTCATTCATTCATTCATAATTTTCTGCCCAAGTGCAGGTCTTTCACTACAAACCCAGTATTCTCCAATCGTTTCTATTTTCTGCCATCCTCTTAGCCTTCGTTCCCTTACGTGATCCATATATCTTAATGACGTCTATCATTTGATATCTTCTTCTGTTCAGAACTCTTCTCCCGTTCACCATTCCTCCCAATGCATCCTTCAGTAGGCAGTTTCTTCTCAGCTCAGTAACCCAAACTATTCCTTTTTCTCTTCCTGATCAGTTTCAGCATCATTCTTTCTTCACCCACTCTTTTAAACACAGATTCATTGCTTATTCTGTCTGTCCACTTCACACGCTCCAATTCTTCTCCATATCCAAATTTCAAATGCTTCTAATCGCTTCTCTTCACTTCGTCGTATTGTCCATGTTTTTGCTCCATACAATGCCATACTTCACAAAAATCACTTCGCTAGTCTCTTACTTAGTCCTTTTTACAGAGGTCCGAAGAAGATGATTCGTTTTCTACTGTATTAAAAACTAGACGCAAGTGCAAGATAATACAAAAACATCTTATACTAAATATTTAAATTGTATTAAAAATGGTAGGCTATATCTACGTGTAAAATTATAAAGTGTGTAATGTAAGGTTTTAAATGATTATATATATGTACTTTTTTCTGTGAACTATAATATAAAAAATATCAATAAGTAATAATAATAATAATAATAATAATAATAATAATATGTTTGTTATTATTATTATTATTATTATTATTATTATTATTATTATTATTATTATTATTATTGTGATGGTGGTATTATTCATAATTTGATAAATATATTGTTTTACTGTATTAAAACCTTTCTTTGTCATAGGATAATATATTTGTAATGAAGCAAAGTTCAATTCAGTACAGCAAAGAAGAGCTAAAATAATATGAAAAACCAAGTCAAGCTAAAATAAGCTTTAATTATTCTGTATCCAACAAGCACACAAACATTAAAACTTGATGCTATATGCAGTTTGACCACGGAAAAATATAACCTAAAACTTGTTAACAAAATGAAACCCAAAAATGAATAATTCAAATAGTCTAAAACCCTTCTCTCTTGTTTTCACACTTCGACTGTTATTTTATTTAGGACCTCAGTCTACGTCAGAAACGTATACTTAAATGAATAGAATACCTATATTACGTTTTGTGATTAAATGCACGGTTAATTAGAAAACTGAGTTGAAACTTTCAGCAGTTTGGCAAACATCGTCGCCAACACACTGCTCTTTCCTCTCGCAATACAGATGTAAGAAGTCAACGAACTCAGGTCTGTCTCCCTAGATGAATTACCTTCCACCTCCCTCTGTGGATACGACGTTGCAATCTGTTCGCATCGTTCAGTGGCTTGACATTAGTATTTTCAATTAAATTTACAGGAAAATCGTCCATGCTATGTAAATACGCCAGAGAGATAACTTATTATTTACTAGCCGTACCCGTGCGCTCCGCTGCACCCGTTACAAATAAATATAAAGTAATTACATAATTAAAATAGGACATTTGATCCAGGGAACATTCGTGTTTGATAGAAGGATAAATCGTTTAATATGTTATTTAATTTAAATTGCATCCAAATAATTAAAATGCGATCATTTTGGTCCAGAGACCACTCATTGATGCAATGACAATTCCTTTAACCCGTTTCTAATTTTTATTACATGCAACCATAGTTTAATGAACATTGACATCATTTAGATTTAATGTGTATACTTTATTTTACTTGTTATAGGTTTCCATAGAATTATGGTAATAACTTAATTTTAACCCTTGTTTTCTACGTATTCAGTAAATGGCGCTTGGCCCACTATGGTTCTGAACCCTTCAAATAACTTAAATTATATTATATAATATTACATTACATATATTATATTATATTATGTGTATTATATTATATTATATTATATTATATTATATTATATTATATTATATTATATTATATTATATTATATTATATTATATTACATCACATTACATTACATTATATTACATTACATTATATCATATCATAAGTTACTGTAATAACATTATAGCATTATGTCCATCTAGAGAAACTACACTTTCCAATGGCGAAATAATAATTAATTATACAAATCGGTTAATTTAGCTTCCGATATTACTTCATACAAACACAGAAATATTCCCTGTAGGCTATCTTTCATAGCTTTCAATTGTTGCTGTCCAAGGCCCCTTATACGAGACGAAGTCATTTGTTTTTTAATTCATTACACGGCCTTAGATGGCAGTTATTTTAATTTTAAAACTAATTTATCTCATTAAATATCAGTCGTATCAAAATTTTTCAAGGAATAAAACCTATCGCAAATTAGTTTTAAAGAAGCTTTTGTTATGTAACATTTTTCACAAAAATCAATAATAAGCGAGATATTTCGATTTATTTAATTCAGGCCCCCTTGTAACCCCCCTTTTCAATAATGTATTTTGCATGCCATATAGCCTAAAATCTAAGTTACAACGAACATAATTTATATTCCAATTTTCATCGATATCCGTTTATCCATTATCGCGTGAAAAGTTAACAAAGATACAGACAGACAGACAGACATACAAACAAAAATTAAAAAAAAAAGTGATTTTCGGTTTCAGAGTGGCTAATTATATATGTTAGGAACAATTATTTTTGGAAAATCGAAAATTACCAGAAAAATTTCGTCTACAGATTTATTATTAGTATAGATTAGATTTTCTGTCGATGTGGACAAAAATCTTGATCCTACTCGCAATAGTTCCCGAATAAGAAGTGAGTTAGACATTTAGGGGCGAAATAAATAAATTCTTTTCTGAGAAAACTATGAACTTTCCACCAATATAGTATTACACTTTTTTGTTACATACAACATGACCTATTCGCTCTAAAAATCTGCAGGGTTATTTCACTTTCACCCTGTATAAACGAGCCGCCACTGCAAGACAATGACTCAGCATCGAAATCCCCAAAGAATGACTACTTACTTTTGTACTTGTGTGTACACCATGCATCACACTTTCGGTGTGTGAGACCTTCATCAACAGATATTACAAGATTTACATAAAATATTGTTTTCATCACTATTATAACACCAGACAAGCAGAGAAAGAGAACGATATAGATGGGTAGAGGTTGTGGGGGAGGGATCCTTACTCTATTGATCTGAACCTCTCGCCTTATAAGGGATCAATATTTGATATGCATAATAATAATCGCTCTCTGGGATGACTGATAAGGCGGGAGGGAGGGTCGCAAGGGAAGAGAGGAGGGGGTGCAAGATTGGAGAAAAACAGCAAAAAGGAGGGGTTGGTAGATGGAGAGCATCCCCCGTGTTTGGAGGAGGGTATTTGACAGTGTCAAATCAGCCTTCAACACGCGTTCGGGATTAAGAGATTCCAGTTCCCATCCTCTGGAAGATCCACCCCCCCCCCAGCACGTGACACTGTAGCACCCCGATGCTGACATTTGTCAAATGAAAAGACAATACAGATCTTGTGGACCGTCGATATTGGGCTCTGTGAGAGCAACCGTGGCATGAGAGGATGCGATTAATTGCGTATCATAGCAACGACAAAGCCCTCTGATGAAGCGGCGTTCTCATTGTAGTTGTCATTTTAAATAGGCAATTATAATATTTAATTACATTTATGGCTTAAAATGTAACCAGTGGCGGCTCCTCGGGGGAGGGAAGGGACTAACGTCCTCACATTTTCTTCTTTTGAAAGTAAATACCAAATAAAATATGTCCCTTGAATTTCGAGGAAGATTCGATAATTTTTAAGTTCACAGCTATAAGAAAACCTCGGTTGATCGAGTTTTAAACGACGCGCGCTCATGTGCTGTAGAAAACTGTGAGAAAGATGCGAGATTGTCTGTGTGGAAGAAAGGCACTCTATTCCTCCTCTACTGCAGTTAACACACATAGACAACAGCGCACTAGCGGCCAGGGAAAGAAGCAGAGTTTTAAAGCAAGTAAATGAACGGAGAGGGAGGAGATCCTCCTCTGAATCAGCAGCGCATGGGCGGGAAATAGAAACTGACTGGTCGTGCAGCAAGCTCGCTACCGCTGCCACCTAACGATGTTGCATTCAACCGGACTATAACACATCTAGGAGGAGAAACAACAAAAACAGTTTTAAGGCAACGCTATGAAAGACATCATGTAAACTTTTTTTAAATTATAAATCAAAAATATTATTCACTGCACTTTATATAGGCTACTATTCATGGTTTGAAACTTTCGTGGATATTTGAAAGTTAAAGTCGGGTTTATGTAAAACAAAGGGGAAATAGGTCTACGTAGTTGGCCCCTGAAATTCACTTCTATTCATTGTTTACTAGACAGGGCAACAGCCAAGTTGTCAGTTTTGTACAAATATATTTGAAACTGAAAGTAGGTACTCCAAACTATATCATTTTTAACATAAAAAATTAATCGGCCACCGGCAGCTTTGAACAATAATGATAGTATGACTTTACAAGAACTGACATTCTTCAAAAGCATGTGATACTGAACTTGTAAAATGTACATGTGGCAACACAGACCACGTGAGTGAGTGCAGTGTTCTCGCTTTCCTCAGATTATTTCCCATTCCCATAACCATTTCCATAAAACGGTTCCGGTTACGAGTTAGTAGTTAGACTCTTTCAACACGTGTGATGCTGTAGTGTGCTCGAAAAATGCTACGAGGTTGTGAATTTCCTTGTAATTGTTAATTTGCGCAATTATTCAACAATGACTGGAAGTGAAAACATAATATATTTTGGACAAATTAGGAAACTCAGTTTACAAGAATAGATTATTGCTATACAGAAGGGAAGGCCAACCCCAACACTACCTGGTCTTACATGTGTGCATGTAGGCTAATTTGTAGCATGTTTCATTCAAGAAGGTGTCATTTCGTGCTGTTAACTTCTTTCCTCCTCTTAAGAAATATGCAGGAGCCGCCGCTGAATGTAACGTCCTCCATAATGGCTTAGGCGAAGGAATTCTTCCTATCTATCAATGAAGCAGGCCAAGTTCGATTTCACGCAGAGAAACGAAGATTTCTTTTCACAGGAACTGCATACTGTGGAGTAGAGATACATGTTCTACCAGAAATTTAAGGACATGCCTTCGACAGAGATGTTGCAATCCTGTCCTTATAATTAAGTGAAATCTCCTGATGTTTATAAAGGGACCAAATGCCTGAAGTTTTTTTTAATGCAAACCCAATCTCTCTATCTTTCAAACTGTGGATTAAACAGGGACATCATTTTATTTTTACTAACTTTTCTAATATTAACCTGGCTATACCTTTGGATTAACGGTTGAGAACCGGAAACATCGTTTGCTACCCCCTTCCACGACTGGAGTTCGATGATACTGGCGTAAAATACAAACAAATCACTTTACTAGGTATATGAGGGAAGAAAAGTAGTTCATCCATTTACGTAAACTAGGAAATATCGCGATTTTGAGTTTGATAATTTTCATTAGGTTTTTGTTTAATCAAAATACAGTACAGTATTAACAATAAGTGTTTTTACTCACGAACTGAGCTTTCCATGCGGACGTATTCATTATGCAATGTATATTATACCGTCTACAGCACATTAGCGTACAATGTAGAGAATGAAGTTAAATTGAAAAATAATCATGATATGGATATTTTAACACATTATTGAAAATGATGACCGTTCATTTCGATACAGGCTTCAGTTCTTTTGTGTATATTATCGCACTATAGACTATTGTACCTAATTCCAATTACTAGTTTCGGCCTTCGTACTAGTACCGTAACTCATGTTGAAATAATTCTGTACCTACTCTATAAAAGAGTACCTTACGTACTGTAAATTCAATCTTCACCTCTGTCCGATCCGAAAAGATAAAATTACTCAGACATGCTATCTACTGTCCGCCCAAGTGGTTATGTAGCAGGGTCGTAGAAATGGGGAAATCACGTGACAGTTAATTACTTAACGAGGCCTGTTTTTAAGTTATTTTAAACAGTTGCATAATGTTACGTAGACGTTCAATTCCTAACAAGGAAGAGGAAGGAGGTTTGTGGCCTCCAATGTCACCAGACTTGACGTTAGAGGATTATTTTCTGTGGAGCTATGACAGGCCACGAACCATCCAGGATCTCCGGATAAACATCAAAGGCAAAATAAACAATAATAACGTAGAAATGTTGAGGCGTGTATCTGGCAACATGGTAAAACGGGCAAGAATGTGACTCCAGGAGGAGGTGGGGGAGACTTCCAGGAAATCCTGTAACTGAAAGTTATTTTCCCAAAGATAATCTCTCATTTACACTTGGCTACGTTTTGTTATATAGTCAAATAATTGACGTTTTTTAAAAAGTAGGATATCCCACTGAAACGTTCTGTATGTGCCGCTTTTGCACGCAGTTTCGGCTGGGTGCTGTGTCTACAAGACCGGGAGATCACTGCGTGTGTGTTCACGGTGTGATGAATGAGCCAAGTCATATCACACCACCAATAGGGGTTACACGTTAATCAAACTCCAATGAGGGGTGCACCCGAATTGTATTTACGTACACAACAATTTATTCTTCTTGTGGTAACTTGGCATGGCATAATTTTTAGTTGGTTATTTTACGACGCTTTATCAACTGCTGTGTCTGAAAGCGTCTGAATGAGATGAAGGTGATAATGCCAGTGAAATGAGTACACGGTCCAGCGCCCAAAGTTACCCAACATTTGCTCTTAATGGGTTGAGGGAAAACCCAGGAAAAAACCTGAACAAAATAACTTGTCCCAACCAGGATTTGAACTTGGGCCCATCGTTTCAGGGTCAAGCATGCTAATCGTTACTCCACAGTGGTGGAGTAAGATAACATCCTATGATAACTTAAGATTTGTAATAGTAATAGGCCTATACGTTACAAGAGCGGTATGTTGACGTTTTCATGGTCGAAGAAGAGATAGAAAAAGCGAAACGTAGTTAAGCTTTTTTAATTTCCGAGAACATGAAAACAAACATACCGCTCGTGTATAGTACATTATTTTGTGCGAAGATCGTTTATTACATACCTGAAAGACGAATTTCTAATTAGTTGCAATGAAATCTCCATGTTGGTTTCTGTTTAATGACGGCAACTTCGGAAAACCAAAATATCTTTCTTCAACATTGTTGCTATAAAATGTTTTCTGTGTTTACTATACTCCAGCAGGCCGTGATATACGTCTGTCTTTTTTTTTCCCCCCAGTCTATAAATGCGAACTTAAAACAAACGGTAAGGTTATGTAATGATTTATTTTTCATTTTAATATTTTTAACAATATTATTTATATAACATATTGCAGTAATAACATCGGCATCTGGAATCTTGTTGATTTTTTCACGGCTTCCTTAATGTTACTTGCATTACAAATGCAGTAACTTTTGTGGTGTTGTAGAGTTTACTTAATTTTTGCAAATATTTAAAAACAATAATTAACAGTGCAATTTAGGTGAATTTGCAGTGGTAAGTTTTCAGTTTATAATTATTATTATGTTAAACGTCTCTAAAAATAATATGTTAAAAGCCTAAAGCAGTAAAATGAATGTCGCGCTTAAGCGGTAAGAAGAGGGAAATTGTTATGTGTGTTACGTTGGGAATACTGAATGTGGTATTTCACACTTACCGCGTATTGGTTCTGTGCGGAAAACAAGCAAATACGCACGATCTCGCACAAAATACCATACTGTTCTCTGTAGAAACCAATTAATTTATGAAATACCATTTCCAATATGCAGGGTCCGACTGTTTTGTTCCTAGCGACAAACGGGAAATGTGATAAAGAGATGCACAAAAGCATATTTGTCGTGAATTTTCGCGAAAATAGGCTGTTTCTGATAACAATTTTCATTTCTGCCATTAAAACGTAAAAAAGTTGTTTTCTTATTGTTTTAAGTAAATGTGTCAGTTTTGAAGGTGTTAACTACATACAAAAGAATAGCGAGGCAAATTGTTTTGGAAGGTGCTGCAAGTGCTGAAAGGTATATCCTTACAAGGCCATTGATGACTGGGCTTTCCTAATAGTTCTGAAAATTAGCTATATTTAAGGGAGCATATACGCTTTCAGAAGCCGAAAAAAAAATTTCTCTCTCTCTTTTGTGCAATGGAATTTCCTGAATAGTATGGAGAGAAAAAGTGTATAAATATCTACAACACTTTTTGAGTTATAACGTAAAATGTGAGACCGTGTCAATTAACTTGGCCATTTAAATCTGGGCAAAACTTCTCATTTTCGGTTTGTTTGTCCCTCATCTTCCATAACTTACGTTTTCCAAATTCGTTTTTCTCACAACTTCCACATTCTTTTTAGATAAATTTATGAAATTCTGCAAACAAGTGTATTTCATACTGGAGAACAAATCCATCCTCTAGCACTGTTTTATCATTTCAAGTTCTTTTGTCATTAATAATAATTATGTAAAAATAATTAAATTACATAATTCGGGGGAAAAATCGCAAAAAAGGTCTTATTGATATATTCAACTGATAATGGTAGGATTTATTAAAACACTAATTATGAATAAAATAGAGGAGAAAGCATTTAAAGTATTCAAAATTGATAGAAAGTTATGTAGGGTTATTTGTACATCTCCAAAGCCACTTTTAATTTATATTCTGTAAGTATGTTACCAGCCATAAGATCATAGTTGCAGTGACCATTGTTGTGAGGTTGAGATGTCATTTATTGAAATTATTTGAAATATCTTATTTATGGGTCTCATTAGTTATAGCCTATTAATTCGTTTTATTCTTGAAATTGTTGCAACAAATATAACTCGTAAGATAAAACTTCTATCGATATAACCGGGAGTCACTTTAAGTTCAAAATCAGTCGTGGCATTCTATAATAATAACAACATAGCAACTATAAAATTTCATTTTCTTCAGTTAACTAGCAACCATAGACTATACGTTAATGTAAATTCCTCTGGTAACCTACCAACAATAAAATATAACTTTCTATCGTATCCATACAACTATATGGGTATACAATACAAATTCCTTTGACAACAGAGCAACTATAAAAATATATAACCATCTATTGTAACATAAGAGTCATAGAACATAATTTTCAGTGGTAACATAGTAACAATAAAATAATTTACAACTTGCTGTTGTAACCTAAAAGTATAAAATATAGCTTTCTGTGATAACCTAGAAAATACAAATTATACCTTCCTGCGGTAACCTAACAACTAGAATAAAATACAAATTTCTGTGGTAACATAGCAACTAGAAAATATTAATTCCTTGGTAACCTAAAACTATAAAATGTAACTTCCTGTGGTAAGCTAGCAACTATAAAATATAAATTCCTTGGTAACCTAAAACTATAAAATATAACTTTCTTTGAGAACCTAGAAAATAAAAACTATAACGTCCTGCGGTAACCTAACAACTACAATAAAATACAAATTTCTGTGATAACATAGCAACTAGAAAATATTAATTTCTTAATAACCTAAAACTATAAAATATAACTTTCTGGGGTAACCTAGCAACTAGAAAATATAAATTCCTTGCTAACCCAAAACTATAAAATATAACTTTCTTTGAGAACCTAGAAAATACAAATTATAACTTCCTGCTGTAACCTAACAACTAGAACAAAATACAAATTTCTGTGGTAACATAGCAACTAGAAAATATTAATTTCTTGGTAACCTAAAACTATAAAATATAACTTTCTGGAGTAACCTAGCAACCAGAAAATATAAATTCCTTGCTAACCTAAAACTATAAAATATAAGTTAACTTATTGTACTAACCTAGCAAGTAGAAAATATAAATTCCTTGGTAACCTAAAACTATAAAACATAACTTTTTGTGGTAACCTAGAAACTAAAAAATATAAATTTCTTGGTAACCTAAAACTATAAAATATAACTTTTCGTGGTATCCTAGAAACTAAAAAATATAAATTTCTTGGTAACCTAAAAGTATAAAAATATAACTTTCTGTGGTAACATAGAAACTAGAAAATATAAATTCCTTGGTAACCTAAAACTATAAAATATAACTTTCTGTGGTAACCTAGAAAATACAAATTATTTCCTTTGACAACCTAACAACTAGAATAAAATACAAATTTCTGTAATAACCTAACAACTGCAAAACATAAATTCCTTGGTAACCTACAACTACAGAATGTAACATTTGTAGTAACCTAGAAAGTACAAAATATAACTTCTTGTAGTAACCTTACAAACTAGGATAAAATAGGCCTATAAATTTCTGTCGCAACCTATTCACTATAAAATATTACTGTCTGTGGTAATATAAAAACTATGAAACAAATTCTTATAGTAACCTAGCAACTACAGAATATAATTTCCTGTGCACGTACGCTAATGCTTATAAAATATAAATACTTGTAAACTAGCAACTATAAAACATAAATTCGTGTGGTAACCTAGCAACTATAAAATAGTATCCCCTGTAGAAACTTAGTACCGGTAATAATTGCTCCCCTCCCCCAAATTGAAATGTTCGTTTTCTTCGGCTCTCTCTATTTTGAAGGTAATAGCTAAAAGATCGCTAGAGTTTTGGTTTGAAACCTGACTAATGAAAAATGGAAGTTAAGTAAGCCGCTTCCTGGAAGACTCAAAGGTCACCATGCTGCCATTAAATACGAGGTTCACGGGTTGAAACCAAGCCGAGGGTAATGGATTTTTAAGAGTGGTACAATTCATAGTGTGGAGAGAATTGAAGCTGTCGGTCCCTTGTCCTATATTTTTGGCATTTAAAATAATTCTCTGCCTTATAGATGTTCCTAGATAAAATATTCTTGTAATTTCTCGCCCAAATACCAGAATGAATTTACAGGTCTATTACTGGCCTAAATAGACTACAGTACTTTTCGGTTTGTCCGACTCTTACTCGTAATTCAACACCATACGAAGTCTCTGGTTCGAATTCCTGTGACCATGAAAGATAGAATCGGGTCCCGGCATAGCTCAGTTGGTTAGGGAGCACTCAACGCGCACAGCTGAGAGGTCCTGGGTTCGATTCCCGGTGCCGGTACGAATTTTTCTCGTACTTAATGGTATAAAAACAAACTGACTAGTCATACTAGTCGAGCAAAATATAATGAGGTGGGCGAGACCTCATTCATATTTGATACACATATGAAAGATAGAGTTCTTGCAATTAAGCTTTGTCACTTTATTTTCTGTTTTTCTCGTCTTTGGCTTTTGGTTTTTGGTCAGAAAGTGGATACAGCTACTTGTAACTACCACAACCAGTAGGGCTATTTTATTTCTTATCTTTTTAAACTTGAACATGATGGTAGGTATAATATAATATTCGAAACGTTGTGTATTACATTTCATCAAAAACAGAAGAAGCACAAACAAAGCTCCTCTTGAATATGACTACGGGCTATAAAGTGAACAGGACACTATCAGTTGTTGCTATTGGTAACCAGCTCATACAGACCATTCAAATTAAACTTTAATTGCATAAAATGTAATTCACCATTTCGACCAACGTATGGCTCATAAATAGTGACCTTTATAACATGTTTTTACACACCCCTGAATGAAACACATGTCACAGTCATTGCGACATCTAGTTTTAATTTTCTGATGGTGTTTTGTGCATGCGAGAATTTCAATTTTATTCCCCCACAATTTAAACCGTAAAATCACACAGTAACTGTACATTGTAAAATCACATCTAATGAAAAATAGAGACAGTAATGTATTACATGTTACACAGTTTGAACCCCGGCGAGGAAAACAGTAAAACGTGCGACTTTTCAGTATTAATGTAGCCCTCTGCCCCGTTCCACCGATTACCCCTATCTCACTCATGCGTTGTTCCAGCAACCACAAAATCTAGGAATAGGGGAGGGGGTTGGGAGGTGAAAGGGGTTGAGGGTGACGGGGGTTGGGCGTGAAAATGAATGAGACGAGTAAACAAGGATTCAAATTTCAATAAACCATTTACAGTAATGTTCGAAACCGCCTCGTCCAGTACCACACCCCTACCGCCACCAGCCCTCTTTGCTGTAGGGGGTTGCGTTACCAGAGGGGTGGGGGTTGACTGATCACGTGACAAGGATAGTGTTTATGGCGCACTAATTTTTTAACCAACATGCTCCGCCCAAAGTTGTTTTCTTGTTTTGTTTTCTTGTTTATCTTTTTTTTTTACCCTATTTTGCTATTACCCCCCTGTGAGAAGGGGAGGTTTGTTCCGGCGGTATATATTTTTGTTTGATACACTGTGAGGTCCAAGCGAGTGTGGGGCGTGGTTGCAGCTCCCTCTGCGGTAGGAGGAGTTACATACTACCGGCAATTTAATAAACGACCCACTGTACAGAGTACAGACAGTCCTCGCTCGTGCAGCCAAACTCACGGGCTTAACTGCAGCTCAGTTGACGTCATTCACTGAAGGAAGATTGCGGTTCGACTCCCCGCAAAGGAACAATAGCTTAAGGGGAGAGGATAGTATTTTTTGGTGAAAAATGAGTACATTTTCAAAAAAAGTCTTTAAAATACCCTGTGATAAGTGTGGAATGCATAGCATAACATTTTGTGGGTATTTGTGCCCTTATCGATGTTGAGATGTCATTTTTAAACTTCCTGAGTTATGGATTTTTAAATCGCTCGCCCACTTTTATTGTTGTTTCCGGTAAATTAAATTTTCAAACAATGTTTTTTTCTGTAAAATACGCTTTATATGTGGAATGCATTGCATAACATTTTGTGGGTATTTGTGCCCTTATCGGATGTTGAGACGTCATTTTTAAACTTCCTGCACTATGGATTTTTAAATCATACGCCCGCTTTTATCGGTTTCCAGTACAGTAATTTCATTTTTTTGCTACATTGCCAGACAAAAATGGATATAATTTCTGAACTATTAAAGATACATGCATGAAATTTAGAACACACATTCTTTAGACTATTGGGAAACTTTTTTCTGTAACAGAATTTTGTTAATTGATTTCATTTAAAAGTACGTCCGTTCGTTTGAAAGAAAGGAAATCAGAAAATTGTTATTGAATTGTAATAATTGTTTATTTTACAAACATAGGGACTAATATCAAAATTCTGTTACAGACAGTTTGTAGAACATGCTTTTGCAAATACATTGCAAAAAACTGTTTGAATCTATCTTTAAAAACGGTTTAGATATATCGGTTTTAGTACAATCCTGCATTGGGTACATTTTTTTTTTTCAAATTTGGGCCCCCAAACAATTTTTTTTTTTTTCAAAATATTTTCATTTGGTTGAGTTGCCACAGCTATGAGCTCTCTACATACAAAAAATTAATATTTTACACCAAATAGGAAAAGAGTTTAAAAAAAACCATCCTCTCCCCTTAAGTAAGAGGCATTTCAGTTGGAAAATTTTCTGGTCAATTAACCAACACTGTTAAGGGGATTTTGTTCCTTTCCCTCATATACCAAGGACGTTAAGTAATGTTTTTTCTATGACCTATCCGTCGTCAAGAGTACCTTGTTAGCCGTTGGATTACAGGTTCGTGGGTTCAAACCCGGATGGACTAGGGCTTTACCTCAGGGGCGAAGAAGAGCTAGGGAAGTCCAAGTCTCGAATTTAGAATACTGGATAGTTAAAGGATTGCTTGAAATGCTTTTAATTTAGGAAATATTGCTAACCTTAGTATTCTTAATACTTACTTACTTACAAATGGCTTTTAAGGAACCCGCAGGTTCATTGGCGCCCTCACATAAGCCCGTCATCGGCCCCTATCCTGTGAAAGATTAATCCGGTCTTTATCATTATATCCCACCTCCCTCAAATCCATTTTAATATTATCCTCCCATCTACGTCTCGGCCTCCCTAAAGGTATTTTTCCCTCCAGTCTCCCAACTAACACTCTATATGCTATATTCTTAATACTATTACAGATAAATAAATTAAAACTCTGCTACAATATGAAGCGATTTAAAAATCTCTGAATGCATATAGGCCTAGTAAGGCCTAGTAAGCTATAATCTTTTTCACACGTTTATGTATGATTTTTTTTTTTCAGGGACTGAATTCTGTTTTTTTATTTGCACTTTTTTTTTAGGAATTATTTTACATAAGTCACCTTAATTAAACTTTTCACTGTACATTTCTGAGGATAAATTCTACAATTGTAGGTAAATATATTAATCAATATGTTTTAGTTTTTATTTTTATTGCTTATATTACGACTCTTTATCACCTGTGATGATTACCTAATGGCTGAAGGTGACATAATGCCAGTGAAATGAGTCCAGGGTCCAGCACCGGAAGTTACCCAGCATTTTCTCTTAGGCCCGATTGTATAAACCATTTAATCTTAGATCAGAGGTTAAATTGATCCTTGTTTCAGCTGAACTTGGAATTTTGTGTTGTATAAAGTCTAATCTGAGATTAATTTGTCTCAAACTAAAGTCAACTCTGACTGAAGAAATTTCTCCGATTAAGTTAGATGATCCAAGTTCAATTATTTATTTTCCGTTTGAAATATACGAGTGACAGGTTGTGCAAATAAAATATCCATTATTATTAATATTAATAGATATATTAGGTATATATATATATATATATATATATATATATATATATATATATTTCTTTCAATTACTTGCCTTAATACACAAACATTCTTATATTTTATAAGGCTCTATCGTGTTCAGCAGTATCAAATAACATAACCTATAATTATATTATGTTTATAACAACCATTAATTATTTATGGATATGATAGATACATTCATAAATGTTCAATTAACTGTATTACTAAACGAAAATTGTCGTTTTATAAAGCTTTATTATGTTTAGCAGTATCAAACACCATAACATGATAACAACTCGGAGAACAGTCAGCCTTCTTCTTATTGTCCGCCATTATTTACATTGCAAAAAAAAAAAAACAGTGTCTGCAACAGAGTGTACGGAAAGTCGCCAAAAAGTAGTTGTAAAGTCGCTAGATTTCTCATTATCAACAAAGAAAGCTTACATTTTGTCACTATGGGGTGCTAAAAAGTCACTAAATCCCTATTTAAGCAATATAAAAGTTAAAAGAAATTGTTGTTGAAAAAGAGTTAAAGTCGCTAGATTGGCAACACTGAACAAACCTGTATAACATGGTCCGCGCATCACGTATTTCACCTGTTTATGCGATGTTGCCAAATCCTTTTCACGTGAACTTAGATTGCATTTGAACCAAGGTAATTTGATCGCAGAAAAGTTTTATACAATAGAAGAAGTGTCTGAACTCGGTTCACTTTTCGATCTTCGATCAAAGATGATCTTTAGTCAGGGAGTTTTATACAATTGGGCCTTAATGTGTTGAGAGGGAACCCCCCCCCCAAAAAAAAAACCCAACCAGGATTTGAACCCGGTCCACTTGTTTCATAGTTAGATATGCTAACAGTTATTCCACAGAGGTGAAAATTTTGTATTTTAAAATTATCATTTTTATTACAAAAAGTTGACAATTTCTGAACAAGATATCTTTTTCTTCAAATAATAGGCCTATATGTATCTACTTGATAAAAATTTAGGTGAAAATTGTCACAAATGTCGTTTGCCACAAAATAGATTATAAAAATTTGAGAGTCCACACCTGTGGAGTAACGGTCAGCGCGTCTGGCTGCGAAACCAGGTGGCCCGGGTTCGAATCCCGGTCGGGGCAAGTTACTTGGTTGAGGTTTTTTCCGAGGTTTTCCCTCAACCCAATACGAGCAAATACTGGGTAACTTTCGGTGCTGGACCCCGGACACATTTTACCGGCATTATCACCTTCATCTCTTTCAGACGCTAAATAACCTGAGATGTTGAGACAGCGTCGTAAAATAACCCAATAAAATTAAAATTAAAAATTTGAGTCTCATATAGGCTATATCAAACAGAGGGAAAGAAACTCGCTACCCTACCCCATTATCTCCTGGCTTAGTTGTCTCTTGAGTAATGTCTTATTGGTGTCACTTATAAGAGTACGCTATCTGAGAAAAGCGCACGTGAATGATTGAAAACAAAAAGAAAAAAGAAAGTCAAAATTCATGCCCTAAAAATATTTTTCATGAACAAACCTGTAAAAGAATTATTTGCATTTAATTAGCCTATCTTTAGTAGTATGCCTATTAAAACACAAAGATTTAAAATATTTCTTAATTTATAAGTACTTAAAACGGCCTCTAACTACCCACTGTCCTTAACGATACACAAGAGAACACTGTGGGTCCATTTCTAAAACACGGACGAAATCGTGGTTCCAAACCTGGGCTTTTGAACCTCGATCGAGGTCTGAATCCTTATGCGATTTCTAAAACGAAGTCGAGACGCGGCTTGAGAAGAAACCGAGGTTCGTGGGTTTTATATGTAGCAACGTAGATAAGAATACTCTCACTCTGAGAGAGGAACATAGATTCAGGGTGTTTGAGAATAAGGTGCTAAGGAAAATATTTGGGGCTAAGCGGGATGAAGTTACAGGAGAATGGAGAAAGTTACACAACACAGAACTGCACGCATTGTATTCTTCACCTGACATAATTAGGAACCTAAATCCAGACGTTTGAGATGGGCAGGGCATGTAGCACGTATGGGCGAATCCAGAAATGCATATAGAGTGTTAGTTGGGAGACCGGAGGGAAAAAGACCTTTAGGGAGGCCGAGACGTAGATGGGAGGATAATATTAAAATGGATTTGTGGGAGGTGGGATATGATGATAGAGACTGGATTAATCTTGCACAGGATAGGGACCGCTGGCGGGCTTATGTGAGGGCGGCAATGAACCTTCGGGTTCCTTAAAAGCCATTTGTAAGTAAGTAACGCAGATAAGAATCGATTTTTATTCCTGCACACAATCGATATTAGAAATAAATGAACATCGGGATTAATAATTTTATTGAATTGCAGTAAGTCACGTTATTTGTTCTCAGCTAAGTTATTGTTATATATAGTAATATAGTATAGAATATAGTAATAATATTAATAATAATAGTTTTTTATTTTCCCTGGCAGAGTTAAGGCCATCAGGCCTTCTCGTCCACTCAACCAGGATCAAATAACGTACAAAAGAAATACATACCGGTATACAAATATTAACTTAAAAATAATAATAAACATAATTAAGTAAAAAAAGAGAGATTGAATACATATACACAATCAGTATTAACTTTAAAATAACAATAATAAAAAAATATATAAAAAAAGAGACTGAATACATAATCACAAACAGGAAAATACATCTAGTGTACAGTCTTAACTCAAAAAAAAAAGAATTAATACATATGAATATAATCTCAATATACGTGCGTTTAAAATACTAGCATTACTTAGTATTTAATAGAGAACGGATTTTTAGGTACCAGAATGATATTACCCAAATAATTAGCATAAGTCAAGCGTTTATGTTGTAGTTTATCGTTTGTTCATAACTACTACCAACATTAAACCTAAAAACCCGGTTCTAAGGAATTAATAACCTAAATATTAACTGGATTAAAATTTCAATTGAAACTAAAATGTAATAACGCTCTGTTTTCACATATACGCGGAAAGCTCCAGTAGCATAAAACTTAAAATAAGAAGACGAAATCACGTTAGCTTCATATTCTTGTAGGCCCACAACATTTTCGAGTATTAAATGAAATGTACAAGACTATTGTAAAGACTAAGAATTAAGATATATCGTCCTATAGGCATAAAGGTATAATTAATGTAAAATATTATATCTTGCTTCCCTGAAAGCAACAACAAGATGTAAAAAAAATTGTCAACCTGCCGCCTCTTGTATTCCGTTGCAGATTGTTATTTAGCATTCTTGCTAAATTTTGCGTTGATTTCTTCGAAAATCGAAATATTCGTCTCAATTATCGTCGTTATGTAGTTACAAAGGATTATTCCTCTCTCTCTCTCTCTCTCTCTCTCTCATCACTCTAATCCGGAGATTTAATACTCGTAGACACAAATTTTCCTTTGATAATCATCCAGCTGATCTACTACCTCCATCTTGCATCCATGAAGCCATGGTTTTAAACCTACCCCAGCCATGGTCTCTGCTTCAGACCATGGCTCACAAAAATGAAAAAGACCTCGTTTTATAAATCCAAACGCGGTTTAAAGCCATGGTCGTGGTCTAGACCTCGTTTTAGAAATCGACCCTCAGAGACGTCTGATAGCGCTACAGTCGAGGGTTCGATTCCCAATAATTGATCTAATCCTTTCGGTCGTAATATGTATCTGAAGTTTATTCACAAGGGAGGGTTTTCTGTAGGGCACGGTGGATTTGGCTGAAAGTTTTAATTTAGGCTGATTTAAGGTTCCTGAGAAGGAGGTGAAGATCTCTCGCTTAGGAATTGCATATTTGTGAAAGTACAGCAATTTAGAAAATATGGATTGCATGTCGTTCTTGCGCGCATCTTGCTCATAATATACTTGCAGAGAACATTAGAGGCGAGGAAACTACTTTCTTCCATCCCTGTTAGAAATCTAGAAGTGGAATATTTCACAATTACATTCGGATAGAAAAAAAGAGAACCCTGTCCTGGATAACTTCAGGCCAAATTTGTCGAATACTTCTCATTTATACAAGTACTACCAATAGTTTAAGGACACTCATGCTTATGTGAAACCCTCTGATTTTTAAACAGGGAGAAATGCCTATGAAAAATGAAGTTATTTTATGTACTGAAAACCCAATCTCTCTATTTTTAGAACTGTGGATTATATAACAAATTTTTGTTATGAAAATCTATTAAAAAATTACATTTTTGTAGGAAAAAAACTAATTAGGCTTATTCCAGAACGGATGTAGGCTACTTATATCAATGAATTTTGGGACAGAATTAGATATTATCTCAAGTTATTCTTTTACATTACAATAATCTGTCACTTCATGTCCATACTCACTGAATTTTTACCCGTATTCACTTTTTTCCAAGGAATAAACCTTTTAACACTTGTAACAAACTCCACAACTGTTTAAAAAAATGGAGGGAATAAACTGATGGACAAGTTTTTACTAACTCAAATGTTATGATGTAAATGGCACTGGGGGGTTCCTGATCAATTTGCCGCGAATTTCAAATTCCAGAGAATTTTAGAAACTGTAAATTTTTCCTAAATAGGAAAAAGAGTCGGCCTCGGTAGCGTAGTCGTTATAACACTGGCCTTCTGTGCTCGAGGTTGCGGGTCGATCTCGGCCCAGGTCGATGACATTTAGCCGAAGTGTGTTTAAATGCGACAGGCTCACATCAGTAGATTTTCTGAAATGTAAAAGAACTCCAACGGGACAAAATTCGGGCACATCAGCGACGCTGATATAACCTCTGCAGTTATGAGCGTCGTTAAATAAACCATAATTTAAAAAAATGGAAGAAAGATCAAATCTGTAACAAAAAATTTTTTAAATAAAAAGTGATAGTTTTACAAGAAACATTTCAGATATTTCTAACTCTATCCAAAAATTCATTGATGTAAGTAGCCTACAGGAAAATGAATTGGTTGAGAAGAAACTGCATACTGAAGGATGTACTGGAAGGAATGATGAACGGGAGAAGAGTTCGGGACAGAAGAAGATATCAGATTATAGACGACATTAAGATATGGATCATATGAGGAGACAAAGAGGAAGGCAGAAAGTATAAAAGACTGGAGTATGCTGGGTTTGCAGTGAAAGACCTGTCCTTGGGCAGAGTACTATGAATGAATGAAGTCATTCTGGAGAAATTAATATTTTTCCTACAAAAAATGTAATTTTTCAATAAATTTTCATAACATAAAAATTGTTATAGGGCTATAATCTACAGTTTGAAAGATAGATTAGGTTTACAGTAAAAATTGTATTTTTCAAAGGCATTTGTTCTCTGTATAAAGTTCAGGGAGTTTCACATAAGTAGACCTATAAAGTCAGAAGTGAAAATCACCTTTGCAGCGGTGTCCTTAAATTTTTGGTAGAATCTGTGTTCAGTTTTCAGGCTGAATAATCTCTACCGTAAGAAAGCGTCATTAAACAACACACTATCAGGGGATAAATGCACAGACACGACACGTAGTTCGGACATCTGTTTCAGAGTGCCTAATAAACATGGGGACAAAAGACGAATGCCGTAAAGATGAAGAAAACAGTAGAAAACTGAGAACTTGAACTTACCACTGGCGGTGGCAGGAACACAGAGGAATAAGCTGCCATCTCGAACTGCAACAAAGAAACAAAAGAGCGAGTGATTTTCTGAGACCCTTGGCAAGACACTCTTACCGGCTCGTTAGGAATTCTAGCGGCGGGCTCCATTAACTTCATTAGCATGCGTGTACCAAGAATTAATCAGCTCCGAGATACTTCAGAATTACTCACAGAGAGGTCGAGAATTTTGGAAACATATACATCTGGGTCTATAAAGCAAGCTATTCAGTACCGATCACAGTGAGACAGAACACGTCATCAAATACTATTAAATAATCAAATTCTTTATAGGGGAATATGGGGCAGGACGGGGTATAGCCTCTATCTTCCCAACAAGTAGTACAATCTACCGAATTTTTTTTTTTTTTTAGAACTTCAGCTCATGTAAATATATCATCACACAACACTTACTGCCATTCCTTGCATCTGTTGTATGTAATTCGGGTGCTGCATCATATTGTATCATTCATTTGCAACTTTAAAGTGTTCTCTTGTCACACGCAAGTAGAAATGAGGTTTATTTAGATAATCTATTTTAATGTCATATTATAGAGTGCTTACCTGGCTTTTAATTCCGAAACTTTCTTAAATTTCGTGCGTTATTTTTGCTGCCAATACCTCATAACTTAGAAATTGTGACTATGGGGCAAAACGGGGTGGGGCATAACAGGGCAGTACCCCGTCCTCCCCACGTCATATTTAATTAAATTTCACCTCCTGTAATGGGTTGTTCGTTCTGTTTGTCAGAAGGTTGGATTAGATGCGTATCATGTCTGAAATGGGCTCACAATTGTTGCTCAGGAGTAGACAGTGAAGACGAGGATGCCACGCACATTTGCGTATTTTGCGAATGACTTTTTCTCAAGTAACTTATAAAATGTTGTAGTATTCACACTTTCAGTATATAATTTTTGTCACTTTTGCCATTTAATTATTAAAAAAAAAAATAGATACCCCATTTTGCCCCATACGTGGGGCAGAACGGGGAAAAATACACATTTAGAAAAACTAATTTATATTAAGGTTATAATGACCGGATTTCACTCGAAGTGCATATTTTTTTACTTGTTTACAGTGTAATAAAAGCATATATGTCATAAAACATACATTTACATTATTTGATGCCAAATAAAAACATTCAAACATTAACTACCCCGTCCTGCCCCATGTTCCCCTACTTGTAAATTTTACTTTGGAAACTGGTCGAAGGATTTTCTTTAAATGGGGTGAATCTACAGTTTTAAGGTGGGAGAAAGTGATTTATCTAGATCTCGAATTAGGAAAAATTAGTCTAATTTAGGATATTAATAGTAACAACTGATTTCTACAAACTAATAATAATAATAATAATAATAATAATAATAATAATAATAATAATAATAATAATAATAAAATTAATAATAATAATAATAATGATAATAATAATAATAATAATAATAATAATAATAATAATAGACTATAATAATTTATTGAGCTGTTCTAAAAAATTTTAAATAATATAATTGTTAAGATAACGAGATATTTGGATCGTATGCGGAGACTAAACGGAAGACGGAAAACAGGAAAGATTGGAGATTCCTGGGTTTGGAGTGAAGGACTTGTCTTTCGGCAGAAAACTATGAACGAACGAACGAACAAACGAATGAATGAATGAATGAATGAATGAATGAATGAATGAATGAATGAATGAATGAACGAACGAACGAACGAATGAATGGATTGAATGAATGATTTTCTAATTACGTCACTCCCGAATACAGATAAAACTTGTGCTCTGTAGTGTTATTAGAAAGGAAAAAGATAGTATCTATTGATAGTGAAATAAATCTAACAGTAAGAGGCACATTTACAACTGGGACGAAATAGCTACAGTATTTATGTAATAAGTTGCGACAAGGAAGTCATTTAAGCACGAGACATGAAGATTGTCTATCTACGTAAACCGGAGTGGACGACATGTCGAGACACTTTTCGCAAGCGTTGCAGACAAGATTTTCTAATCATTCGCGTGAAAATAGTTACATTAGTAAAGAAAAATCCATAATTATGTGGATATGGAGAAGAATGGAGCGTTTGAAATGGACAGAGAGAATAAGAAATGAAGCTGTGTTGGAAAGAGTGGGTGAAGAAAGAATGATGCTGAAACTGATCAGAAAGAGAAAAAGAAATCGGTTGAGTCACTCGCTGAAAAGAAACTGCCTACTGAAGGATGCACTGAAAAGAGAAGAGGTTGGCTCAGAAGGCGATATCAGATGATAAACGACATTAAGATGTATGGATCATATGAGGATACAAAGAGGAAGGCAGAAAATGGGAAAGATTGGCGAATACTGGATTTGTAGTGAAAGACCTGTCCTTTGGTCAGAAAACTAAGAATGAATGAATGCATGAATCCATAATTACATTTCACTTAGATTGACTCTATCATGGAGTAATGAATACAACATTAGATATTAATTATGTAGTAGGCTTATGCATCAGCCAGACCATCTTCCAGCAATAGAGATAAATAATAATAATGATAATAATAATAATAATAATAATAATAATAATAATAATAAAAATAATAATAATGCTTATTATTATTATTTTTATTATTATTATTTTATTGTTATTAGTATTACTATTAATGGATTTGAGGGAGGTGGGATATGATGATAGAGACTGGATTAATCTTGCTCAGGATAGGGACCGATGGAGGGGTTATGTGAGGGCAGCAATGAACCTGCAGGTTCCTTAAAAATCATTTGTAAGTAAGTATTATTATTGTTTTATTATTATTATTATTATTATTATTATTATTATTATTATTATTATTATTATTATTAGTATTAATATTAATGGATTTGAGGGAGGTGGGATATGATGATAGAGACTGGATTAATCTTGCTCAGGATAGGAACCGATGGAGGGGTTATGTGAGGGCAGCAATGAACCTGCAGGTTCCTTAAAAATCATTTGTAAGTATTATTATTGTTTTATTATTATTATTATTATTATTATTATTATTATTATTATTATTTTATTGTTATTAGTATTAATATTAATGGATTTGAGGGAGGTGGGATATGATGATAGAGACTGGATTAATCTTGCTTAGGATAGGGACAGATGGAGGGGTTATGTGAGGGCAGCAATGAACCTGCAGGCTCCTTAAAAATCATTAGTAAGTAAGTATTATTATTGTTTTATTATTATTATTATTATTATTATTATTATTATTATTATTATTATTATTATTATTATTATGTCTTGTTCATCATTAGCAGATAAATTGTTTCGTAGGTAGTAAATATGAACAAAATGCAAACAGGAGTTTAGGAGAATTTGCTGTACATAGACAGAAGACAGAAAAACGACAAGTTCAAAATTGTCATTTCAATGTCAGAGATGCCGAAAATTTATATTTTCACGAAAACCATGAAATGAACTTTACGCATGATCACAAATCTTCATCTATAATCCAGATCAGCTTACTTCATACCCTAAGGGTGAAACCTAAGCATTTTTCCCCCATTACCACAAATGCTACTGGATTGTGGTGATTTTCTAGTTTGCAGGTTGAATTTTCTTTTGCCAACTTCGTTTCGAATTTCGATACTGACAAATACCACAAATGGTAGTGATTTTGTAACTAGTATGTTGGCAGCTGAGACAAATATCGACAATATTTGTCGGTACTGGAGTTCCATGAAATTGAAATTGTACTATATTTCTGAGCCGGTTACTGGAAGCTAGTGAGATTTCAACATACTAGTCTAATAATTAATTAATATCAGTATTAATATTAATACATAATAGTTATTTCATGTGTTGTGTTGTGGTTATAATTCAAGACTATAGTCAGGTAAGTTTTCGGAGTTAGTAGGCCTACTAATAATTTCATGTGGTCAAATAAAATACATTTTCAGGTTAGGTCTCGTGAGTCAATAATTGTTTAGTCAAACCAGTGAATTTCGTAATGCCAGACAAAATACTTGGCATGTCGATCCCTTTCCCGTATAGTTTGCCTAAGAAAACATATTACAAATTATTGAATTATTTAGAATAACCTTCCAACATAAAGTACGGTAAGTAAATAAGTCATTTAGTACGAAGGATCGTGTGATATCTGATAACAGTTGGCAACATTGACAAGACACCAATATTTGCTGTTTGGGAACTGTTCTTATGTGACCCTCACTATAACGAGAAGAAAAAGCGTTATACTTACTTAGGCCTACTTACTTACTGGCTTTTAAAGAACCCGGAGGTTCATTGCCGCCCTCACATAAGCCCGCCATTGGTCCCTATCCTGAACAAGATTAATCCATTCTCTATCATCATAACCCACCTCCCTCAAATCCATTTTAATATTATCTTCCCATCTACGTCTCGGCCTCCCTAAAGGTATTTTTCCCTCCGGCCTCCCAACTAACACTCTATATGCATTTCTGGATTCGCCCATACGTGCTACATGTCCTGCCCATCTCAAACGTCTGGATTTAATGTTCCTAATTATGTCAGGTGAAGAATACAATGCGTGCAGTTCTGTGTTGTGTAACTTTCTCCATTCTCCTGTAACGTCATCCCTCTTATCCCCAAATATTTTCCTAAGAACCTTATTCTCAAACAGCCTTAACCTATGTTCCTCTCTCAAAGTGAGAGTCCAAGTTTCACAACCATAAAGAACAACCGGTAATATAACTGTTTTATAAATTCTAACTTTCAGATTTTTTGACAGCAGACTGGATGATAAAAGTTTTTCAACCGAATAATAACAGGCATTTCCCATATTTATTCTGTGTTTAATTTCCTCCTGAGTATCATTTATATTTGTTACTGTTGCTCCAAGATATTTGAACTTCTCCACCTCTTCAAAAGATATAAAGCGTCATATAATTTTAAAAATGTAGGCCTACCTTTGTTTTGAAAATAAGAATGTAATATTTAAGAGAAGTGTAGGCTATTCATTTTAATGGAAAACCGACTTCGGGCTGAAGCCAGGAACATTAACTTGTGATGCTCTCCAGTACCCTAACTGGCCACTGTAACATTACCAGCAGATATACGACTTTAGAACAAAAGACAGGAAAGAAAGAAGACTTCATTAATGTACCACGAAAACCAAAGATTGGAATTCAGTTTGGTCGGAGGGTGGAGCAGAGGGCGTGGAGAGGGGAGGACCGTCATTAGATTCTTTTGTGATCAGCCTAATCAGGCTTGATTAGATTGGGAAGCGGACCAGACGAAAGAAAACGGCTACTGTATGTATTCAAATGGAAGCAGGGACTTTCCACCCATCTATCGGCTATCGAAAGGAGACAGATCCAAGTAGGATTCATTCTCTCCCGCCTTTTCCATGCTTCGGCTTCCTCCCCTCCCAACCCTCCGCTAATTAGAATGCCAATTAGAAAGCATACCCCCCACCTCATTTGAGCAAAATTATAATGCTCGGAACTGTCCATCCTTCGCACTAATTTGCGATCAAATTAACCGAGTCTATCAGTCTGCCATACCATACTTTTTATTATTATGCTCTTCCCACACAGCCGGCAACGCCGCCGCACTCCTAACCAACCCCTTATTCTATATACCAACCCTTAATGTGCTTTCATGATTTCCGATTCCATCACCTACTACCACCCTCTTTGCAGCATCCCTCTAAAGTTAATGCTCTCTCGTTATGTCACCCCATAGCCTCTTCTTTTAATATTCACCCTCCCTCCCTCTTTTTATTCCCGGGGAGGGAGGTAAGGCCATTATTTGACGTTCACACCGCTTCATTTGCCGCCTGCACTATAGATTACTAAACAAACTAGATATAAACTGGGTGCGCCCCGGCTCTTTTGCACGAGTTTTATGAGGGATGAGGGGGTCACCAATAAATAAAAAGAGCATACACATATTTATCTATCCCACACACAAGAACTCCCCGTCGTTTCTTTCAATTATACTGAAACCCCCTTTATACGTTCTCTGGAAAACACATTCGAAACAAGTCGTACATATCTGCTCTCGATTCCTGATTTCAAGACCTGTGAAACAATAGAACGACACATCCGATTGCAGTCTATATCAGAAAGAAAATGATTGACCTTAAGAAAACTACCGAAATTTCACTGATCTGGATCAAAGGCCACTCTGGAATTAAGGGCAAAGAAAGAGCCGACTATCTCGCCAAAATTGCAGCCAGATATACAGGGACATCATTTTATTTTTACTTCAATTTTTATTGTACCTGAGTTTTTTAATGTACTTCACTCCCACCCCTTCTACTAATGAAGTTCAACCGTCCTCCACACAGACCCAAGACCGCATATACAGTCATAGTAGCCTTACGGTCATAGTAAACAGTACGTTCGAAAAATATGTTCGCGTTTTCCAGTGATGAAAGAGCTTTCAATATTGAATCATTTTCGCACAGGTACTGTCGTCCATTTGCCTACGCCGCATCCCGGTTTCCCCCACCTGCTTCTATTCGCATCTCTGTAAAATCTAGTGGCTGGGCTGTCTTATCTCTTTTCTGAGAACATTAATTTCTGTTAGGAATTGGACGTCTACGTAATATTATACAACTGTTTAAAATAACTTAAATAGAAGGGCCTCGTTAAGTACTTAACTGTCACGTGATTTCCCCCCTTTCTACGACCCTATGACATAACCACTTGGACGGACAGTAGATAGTATATCTGAGTGAGTTTTTATCTTTTCGGATCGGGCAGAAGTGAAGGCTGAATTTACAGTACGTAAGGTACTATTTTATGGAGTAGGTACAGAATTATTTCAACATGAGTTACTAGTACGAAGGACGAAACTGCTAATTGGAATTAGGTACAATAGTATATAGTGCGATAATATGGACATTAGAAGTGAAGCGTGTATCGAAATGAACGGCTTCCATTTAAAAAAATGTGTTTAAATATCCATATTATGATTCTTTTTCAATTTAACTTCATTCTCTATATTGTACGCTAATGTGCTGTTGACGGTGTAATATACACTGCATAATGAATACGTCCACATGGACAGCTCAGTTCGTGAGTAAAAACATTCATTGTTAATAATGTACTGTATTTTGATTAAACAAAAACCTTAATGAAAATTATCAAACTCAAAATCGCGATATTTCCTAGTTTACGTAAATGGATGAACTACTTTTCTTCCCTCCTATAACCTAGTAAAGTGATTTGTTTGTATATTACGCCAGTATCATCGAACTCCAGTCATGGAAAGGGGTAGCAAACGGCGTTGATCCAGAGGTATAGCCAGGTTAATATTAGAAATGTTAGTAAAAATAAAATGATGTCCCTGTAGAAACACCATATAATATAACTCCATCCCGCTACCCCTTTCTAAACGACTAATCCAAAACTATTATATAAACATCATGCTACATACATACACACAGAGGTAGCACTATATACCAAACAGTATATTCAATCCATCACACACAGGCTTTCAATATCCCTAAGGCCAAACTATATCCTCTCCCAATTCCTGACAAACCACGGATGCTTCAAATCATACCTGCACAGAACTAACAAATCACCGTCTCCATTATGCAGCTGCCCCGAGAAAACACCCCAGACAGCAATACATTTACTGACGGAATGCACACACTTTTCAACAGACTGGCCTTCAATACTGTCGAAGCAAAATCTGCACCAGATGATGAGGGCACACATAAACACAGTAAGAGTGACAAGTTTCATCAACAACATCTACTGTTCACTTCAAGAAATATCCGAAATATAAGTGTATAATAGTGTATATATCCTATGTATAACATTGGAAATATCCTGTGATATGCCTATGGCAAAGCACAGGTTGTATACTCTAAGAAAACAAATAATAAAAAAAAAACCTGTGAAGCATTTTAGTAAAAATTATTCAAACCCGCTTCACAGGGTACTTCTACCTGAAAGTCATATTTGCATAATATATTCGTTACTCTAGGTACATTAACAGAAAGCCACAATTTAAGTCACACAGAATTTGTGTGCACTCAAAGTTGGATCTCTGGCGTTTTGTCAGCCCATCTGAGTTTTGTGGATATAAAGGGAACAATTGTGACAGTGTCGTGTATGGTTCCTGAGGTAGCTCAGTCGGTAGAGCATTCGTGTGCTAAGCGAAGGGTCACTGGATCGATACCCGGCCCCCAGAACAATTTTTCCCTTCAAATTATTCAAGTCTGCTTCACAGGATGCTTCTACCTGAAAGTCGGATTTGCATAAAAAATATTTCTCATTATCAGAGTCGGGTCAAAATATCTCATAGCATGATACACTTTTAAATCTCAGAAATCAATTTACTTTCATGAAAAAGTGACATTTGAAGAAATTATTAATAGTAATGATAATAATTTATTTTAGCTAGCAGTGTTAAGACTATAAGATCTTCTCAGCGTAGCCTATAGAGAATTACAAGTATGGACACTTCGCGTCGGTCCTCTGATGTAGCAGGACTGATTTCAATGACCTTTAAACCAGCTTGAGCGTGAGATTCTGCTTTTTCCCTAGAGTTGGAGCTGACATCACACCAGCTAGCAGTCGACACAGCGGAAATATATGAGTAAGTCATACAATTAATACATCTAGGTACATTATGTACTCAAATAAAATGAATTGGACCCATGAAATAATAAATCCGTCATTATCTGTAATGTCTAGAAATGTTATGTTTTATTTAACGACGCTCGCAACTGCAGAGGTTATATCAGCGTCGCCTGATGTGCCGGAATTTTGTCCCGCAGGAGTTCTTTTACATGCCAGTAAATCTACTGACATGAGCCTGTCGCATTTAAGCACACTTAAATGCCATCGACCTGGCCCGGGATCGAACCCGCAACCTTGGGCATAGAAGGCCAGCTGTAATGTCTAGACTCTATAGTTCCTTTATAATGAGAGTTGAGACGTTGACTCCCATCAACAATTAAAATATGTAAATCCTCCAAGTAGATGTTGAACAGAGTAGGTGTTAACCCTTTCAGGCACAGAATTCTTAATTAAAAAATTCGAGGTGAATACTGGTCAAATGAAATAAAACACATAAAATAAAGATGAAATTTTCAAACATATTTTTACAAATATTTTCATTAATTTTCGAACATATTAGGAGGTCGCTTTATTTGAAGCCACTGTGGCACAACTCAACGATATTAAAACAAAATAGAAAATGTGGTGTATTCAAATGAAGCCACTATGCCGCATAATAATAAAGGGCATTCTTGTCATACTCCTCTCTCTCTATTCCACTTCACTTTGACATTTGTTTCCTTTCCTGATTTTGAATCGTTTTATATAAAGATTACTTAATAGCCTTATGCCTATCTACCCATATACAGAGTGTCCCAAATTGATGTACATACTATTTGAAATACTATTTCACAGCAAAGAAATGGGATAGAAATACGATTTTTGGGGTTTATGATTCAGAAGGCAGTAGAATGCATGGAAACATGTTCATGTGTTTATAAACAAACATGGCGGTGCAATTATCGTTCGATGAACGTAAGTGGATACTGAAATGTTTTTAGAAAGTGGAGAATGTTGTTGAGGTTCAACGATGTTGAAGAGTTGAATTTGGAACACAACCACCAACAAGGTTAACTATCACAAGAATCCGAGACAAGTTTGAAGTCGACTGAACGGTGCAAGATGTGTTGAAAGAGCGGTGCGGAAGAAAAGGTTCCACCGATAACGAGAGTGTTGACGCAGTCATGCAGGCTTTTGCACAATTCCAAAGAAGTCAATGAGGCAATGTTCTCGTGAGATTGGTATCAGCAAATCCAGTGTTCATCAAATTTTGCGAGCTCAAAAATGGAAGCCTTACATTCCGAGACTTGTCCACGCACTAAATGAGGACCACCAGAGATGGATAGGACGAAGAGGAAGTGCTGCGAAGTTTCCGCCTCGATCTCCGGATTTAACCTCTCCAGTACTTTTACATATAGGGAGATCTAAAGGACACAGTATACATCACAAAACCACAAACACTGGAGGAACTGAGAGTTCAGATTGAACATGCCTGTAATGATATTCCATTAGCAACAATCCAGTTGGTATGTCGCTCTCTTGTAGGCCTACGTCGTTGTTGGGAGTGCATTGTGCCGGAAGGGGACCATTTTCAACATGTACGGACTTAAGGAATATAAAACCCAAAAATCGTATTTCTGTCTCATCTCGTTGCTGAGAAATAATGTTTCAAAATGTGTATACATCAATTTGGGACACTCTGTGTAAATGAAAAACTATTAATAGTCTTCATTCTAGCCTATATCTCGTAGCCTATCTCTTCGCTATGTTTGATAACGTATAACTGAGAAACATGTTAACAGGGTCCCGCTGCATAGCTCATCTGGCTTTGCACATCTTCGGTCTCCCTACCACAAGTTATTTTTTAAAATGTAAATGACGTCTGTACAGGAGACGAGGAGGAGGGGGTTAGGTAGACGCCCACAGTGGATATTGCACACTGGGAACATGGAGTATCTTCCATCAGCCACCGCCACTCCGAGACGCGTGGCGTTGCGCCACTCCCCGCTCATTTGTCTGATCGCGGTTTCTTTGTAAGGCGACGATATTAATAAAACACGGGCAGAAAGCCATTGCCGCTGACACTGTCTCAGACCGAGTTATTGACGTGCCTAGCTACAGGATAATTCACAATACTATCCATGTTCTCTCTAGACTTATTCTGCCATCCAACGTTTATCACAACCAGCTGCCTAAGGGTCCAACCTCGGAAGGGGCCCCGGCTAGAGAAAATAATAATTATTTATTTATTTATTTATTTATTTATTTATTTATTTATTTATTTATTGATACTTATGTGCTGGACAACAGTCATTGGCCAATAAATGTTCAGCACAGTGATACAATTAATACATTAAAATGAACAACTATGGTACAAATTAAATACTTGAGTTAACAACAAAATAAAGAACATAGATTACAATAATTAATTTACAAGAATTAATACTATAACATATTAGGGAAAGGAGTTGATTCTTACCACCATTTTGTGTATGAGGATTATGCAAATAATATTAGCAAAGACTTTGCCATATTCTAATACTTCTATACATTGAATGGATCGAAATCGCCTACATGTAAGTTAGCATGTTTAATACATCTGGAGACCGGCGAGGAAGATTTAGAATTTCTAATATGGAAGAGTTTGTGATGTCTCATGTCCTTCATAGGAATACGAAGGCTGACACTGTTTAAGAAAGATTGACAATTAATGTCGCCTTTAAGGACCTTACATAAGAATAAGTAATCGAGATCATGACGTCTGGCATACAGGCTTCTACATTTAAAGTATTCGCATTTTTTTATCATAGTTATACCCAGAGTTATTAGGCGGGAATCTGTACGAACATAATGAAATAAATTTCCTTTGAATATTTTCCAGTTTTGCCGAATCAGAACTAGTAATAGAGTTCCAAACTACAGATGCATATTCGAGTTTAGATCTCACTAATATATAGTATAGTATTAAAAGAGAGTCAGGTGTTGAAAAAGAATAAGTAATTCATCGAATTATTCCTAACATTCTTATTGCATAATTATAAATATAATCAATGTGGTTGTGAAAATATAATATATTGTCAATTAATACACCGAGGTCTCTAATACTATCTTTTCTGTTAATTAATACATTTTTTAGATGATGGTTATATTTTAGTGTAGAGGTTTACCTTGAAAATGATATTACGTAAGTTTTGGATTCATTAACCATCATCCCGTTATCAACTGACAAATTGGTACATAATAATAATAATAATAATAATAATAATAATAATAATAATTATTATTATTATTATTATTATTATTATTAATATTATTATTATTATTTATTTATTTACTTATATTTAATGTGCTGCACAACAGTCAGTGGCCAATTACAATTCAGCACAAAGACATATTACAAAAACAATAGCATTCATTCATTCATTCATTTATTTTATTCCATAGATCTTACATGAGCAATGAAGCTTTAAGATGTGGAACATGTCAACATTTTACAATATTACAATTACAATTTTTACAAATTTTTATAGTTTTACAATTTAGTAATTTTCTACAATTTTTACAATTTTGTACAATTTTTTTACATTTTTTTACATTTTTTTTTACATTTTTTTACATTTTGGCGAGATGTAGTGAGATGAGATGAGGTCCGAGGATTCGCCAAAATATTACCCGGCATTTGCCTTTTCGGTGGGGGAAACCTCGGAAAAACCCAACCAGGTAATCAAATCAAAGGGGGTAATCAAATCAAAGGGGTTGATGTCAAGGACTCGCCATAGACCATCCGGCTTCAGTCCCACGGCTGGGGAAAACCTCCGAAGAAACCAAAGTCCAAAGGGGGGTCCAACCCAAGCCCGAACGCAGCTCCGGATCAGCAGCCCAGCGAGTCTGTCGACTGACCAACATCGATGGCTCTACTAAAAGTATACAATACATAGCCAATCAGATTATTAAATTTACAAACGCAAACGATCATTCATAAGTTGAGCTATATTATAATACAAAACAATTTAATTAAATTTAAGGCATAAACAATTCAACCAGTTGTGATATACAGAAATTGATAATACATATCATGCAAACTACTTCAAATTACAAACAAACAATTTATCAGTAGAGCTATATAGATTACTATTCAATTTAAAGCATATACAATTCATCGGCCAAATCTATACAAATATATACAATACAAAGTAGCATACTTTCATTAAGCTATACAAATTTGTGCAATTAATATCAAGTAGATTAATTCAATTTATAATCATAAACAATTCATCAGTTGAGCTATACATATTACCATTCAATTTACAGTAGGTCTGTATACAATTCATCAGTAGAGCTACACTGACTAGTAATCATTTAAGAACATTTACAATTCATCAGCCAAACTATACAAACATATACAATCAAATTAGTTCAATTTACAAACTTATTTTCGTTAAGCTATACAATTCATATGAAGTAGATTAATTCAATTTATAAGCTTAAACAATTCATCAGTTGACCTATACAGTATACTATTCAATTTACAGTACATACAATTCATCAGTTATGCTAAACAAAAAATACAATACATAGTAAACAGATTAAGTCAATATAAAAACATATTTTAGTTGAGCTATATAAAATTGTACATGTCATTTAAGTAGAATAATTCAATTCACAAGCATAAACAATTCATCAATTGTGTAGAAGGTATGAGTATGTAGAAATTTGGTTAATTCTTTTCTGAACCTTTTCTCGTTGTTCTTCAAATCTTTAAGATAATTAGGCAGTGCATTGAAGACTGTTATACATGAATAGCGAACTCCTTTTTTAAAACAGCTTAGACTAACAGAGGGTAGATGAAGATCTGATTTATGTCTTGTATTAAAATGATGAATGTCTTGATTAGTACTGAATTTATCTTGGTTCTTAATATACAGCATCATTACGGAAAGAATGTATTCACAAGGTAAAGTCAAGATTTCTAAGTTTCGGAAAATATTTTTACATGAGGTCCTTTTATGCACACCGGCCATTATTCTTATAGCTTTCTTTTGTAAAACAAAAACGTGTTTAGCTTCAGACGAGTTACCCCAGAATATTAAGCCATATTTCATTACAGAGTGAAAATATGCAAAGTATGACATTTTGAGTAAGTTTATATCACCAATAGTAGATAAGGATCTTAATGCATAACAGGCAGAGCTCAATTTACGAGTAATACATTCTATATGCGTTTTCCAGTTCAAGTGATTATCCAATTCTAAACCAAGAAACTTTGTGCTTATAGATTCTTTGAGATGAGTTCCATTTAATCGAATACTGTAGGAAACCTGAGCACTATTGTGTGTACTAAATTTGACTGCACTGGTTTTATCAACATTAAGTGCTAGTTTATTTGCATGGAACCATTCATTCATTAGATTCAGCACTGTATTAGAAGTGTTTATAAAATGATCGTATTGTTTGCTTGAAATAATTACACTTGTATCATCTGCAAATAAAATTACATGGGATGAATTGTTTATGGTCAAGGCTAAATCATTAATATAAACTAGAAACAACAATGGACCTAAAATTGACCCCTGCGGAACACCATGTTTAATATTTTTAAATTCTGAATAAGTAACTTTATGACTATTTGGTACATTTATTTCTACTTTTTGTTTCCTATTTGATAAGTACGATGTAAACCAACCCAACATCTCATCTTTAATGCCATAAAACTTCAATTTTTTTACTAATATACTATGGTCTACACAATCAAATGCTTTAGCCAAGTCACAAAAAATCCCACCTACATGTAGTTTCGAATTTAATGAATTTAGTATTTCATCCACCAAACTAAAAGCAGCATTCTCTGTCGATTTTTGTTTTCTAAATCCAAACTGTTCTAAAACTAATATATTGTTGGACTCCAGGTAATGATATAATCTATTATACATAACTTTCTCAAACACTTTTGAAAATGTTGTTAATAATGATATGGGTCTGTAATTAGCAATAGTACATTTATCTCCCTTTTTGTATATTGGTTTTACTATTGAATATTTGAGTCTTTCTGGAAAAATACCACATTGCATTGACAAATTGCATAGATAGCTTAACGGAGGGGATAATATTTCAGAACAAGCTTTCAGAACTTTACTTGGAATTTCATCATATCCAGAGGAATATTTTGTTTTTAGTTGTTTTATCACATGCATGATTTCTGCTGCGGTAGTGGGAATAAATTTGAGACCTAAAAACTCAGTGTTAAATGCATCAGTTAGGTAACCAAGTGCAGCATCTTCTGCACAATCTTGAATGTTTAAGTTCTGAATAATATTTATATAGAAGTCGTTAAAATGATTTGCAATTGATTTTGGGTTATCTATTTTACTATCATTGATTTTAATGCAAGTAATATTTTCACTCTTTGAATATCGATTAGTTTCATTTTTAATAATATCCCAAATAGTTTTAATCTTATTATCTGAATTTTGTATTTTTTCATTCAGATACATTTTCTTTGCATCTTTTATAACTTTTGTCAAAGTTTTACAGTAATTCTTGTAGTAATTAAGAACATGAGGATCATCACTATTCCTACTCATTAAATATAGATTCCTTTTTCTAGCACATGATATTTTAATTCCCTGAGTTATCCACGTGTTTTTACTTTTACATTTTTTCACCACCTTGACTGGAAAACATTCATTGAAATAATTCGTAAATGTAGTGAAAATGATATAAGTTACAATAAAAGTACAATAGATCATTAAAATAACGGCAATTAAATAAAATGATAATTACAAATGAATTAATGGAATCATATTACAAAGATATGCAAGACGACGAGAATATTATGGTACAAATCTAAACAAAAGGCATAAATTAATAACAACCGACATAAAACTCAAAAAGTATATCTACACATTAAATGGATCCAAGTTCAATCCATGTAAATTAGCATATTTTATACATCTGCAGACCGGAGACAGAGATTTAGAATTCCTAATATAAAAAATTTTATGAAATCTTAAACCCTTAGAAGGAATAATAATAATAATAATAATAATAATAATAATAATAATAATAATAATAATAATAATAATAATAATAATAATAATAATAATAATACTTTATTGCCAGAACAAAGATACATATTGATTTTTTAATACAAGAACTCTCTCTAGCACCCACAGAAAAAGTTACATAGTCGTGCTCAGGGGACATTCCACATAAGTTAATGTTAAGACATTTTATTGAATAACAGAGTAAAAAGTTAATAAAAGAAAAAAAGAAGAAGAAACAATACATATCACAATAACTGAGCTCTAAATTTTCTCTATTAACAGCAATTTTTAATAGATTTTTTTAAATAAGGAGCATTAGCAAATTGTATGTTTAGGAATTTATCTATTATCATGTTATAAAGCCTAGGACCGAAGTTGCTAGCAAGAAAGAAGAAAGATGGAAACTTATAACTAAATACTATGTGAAGAATAATAGTGTAGCCTACACAAGTTAATGATGGATACTAATAATATGTGTGTATGTAAGTATGTAAGCAGCGACGCGACTGTTTGGATCTATGAAATCTGTAAAAGCAAAATGGTGTTTTGGCAAGATCAGTCCGAGGAGTCATGGAATTGTCAACTTTCCCCTTATATTTGGGTAAACCTCAGAAAATCCCAACCAGATATTCAGCCTATGTGGGATTCGAACCTGCGCCTGATTAGGTACTAAACTCGTTCGTACTCCAGGCTACATTGGTAGCCCACATTTTCTACATCTATAAAAATAATGGAGAAATGTTAACTCTGTTTCAAATAAGGCATTTCATGAAATCATTAAACATAATCCTGGAAGTTTCATAGATAAACAGGTCAACTCTTGGAGCATTAGCACTACAGTGTAGTCTATCACTACTTTAAAACCGTATCAGCGTCAGAGAATGGCACAGGCCTATATACAGTCACGAAGCTTGAGTTGTGAGGGTGCTAGGAACAATAGACTGTGCCGGTACTATTTCGCATTCCCTGTAATGAGGCATATTAGCGATCCTAGTGCTTAGCAACTATCTATGGATGCATATTTACTACGTACTGACCTTCGTGGCTGTATATACTAGACTGTGACTGCACGCAGTACGTTTCAAAGTTACTTTCTCAACTTTAACATAATACCTGATGAAGGATGGATAGAACAGAGAAAAATTCTCTCCGGCACCGGGACCCGAACCCGGGTTTTCAGCTCTACGTGCTAACGCTTTATCCAATAAGCCACTCCGGATTCCATTTCCGATGCCGGATCGTATCCTCTCAGTCTTCCCTTTGGTGACCTACGTACCCTCATGTACTTCGTCACAGAATGTGTGACAGTGGAACAATGTCCACCACACTATGTACAGCTCTTTTCAACGTTATTGGCCCTTGTCCTTGTTTGTTTGGCTAGTGAGCGAGCTATGTGTTGCGTCATAAGAAAGAAATTTAATCACAAACGTGCATTGGAGGGGAAGAGGGAAGAGAAAGAACGAAAATAATATCTATGCTCGTAGCTGAGGGACACTCATGTCAAGAAAATATAAGTCATCATGACATTGTTTACTCAACAGACGTAGTGGTTAGTAACGGGACGTGTGGAAGAATATTGTGTTTCAAGACGGAGTTTACCGCGACATGGTAAGAAGGAAGTGTTAGGTGTTATGACTGTGGGGCCTGACTTGTGTGACCCAGCCCGCCAGTAGTGCTCTTAGTCTTCTACATACTTTTTGTAACGGCCAAAATCCCTTAATCAAGCTATATAGAGGTGTACCTAGCGGATAAAGCGTCAGCACGTAGAGCTGAAAACCCGTGTTCGGGTCCCGGTGCAGAGGGAATTTTTCTCTGTTCTATCTATTCTTCATCATATGGCAATGCAGAATTCCTGCAGAGAAATATCATATGTACCTCGGTACATCATAATAATAATAATAATAATAATAATAATAATAATAATAATAATAATAATAATACTTGATGTTAATTTTTGCCTATCGATTGGCGTGGTTGAATTGCCTGCGAAAGTGTCTCTAACTTAACAGAAAAATAGAGAGCCATTTGAGCTCAAATAAATAAACATTTACGAAGCATTCGGGAAATAATCATAGCCATATTTGTGACTAAAATTTTGGTACACACTGTATCAACAAGAGCAGCAGACTAGAAATATAACATACATAATAGAATTACTTAAAAAAGAAGAGGGAGGGACAGTGGTGTGAATAAAAGAGAGTGAGTCCACAATAGGATCCACCCTGTCTTTTTTAACCACAATTAACATAATTACCACATTAAGAACATCTCAATAGGACACAAAGCAAAAGTCCGTGGCAGGGGCCTTGGAACTGACACACGGGGAATTCTTCAAGATTAATGGTCGTGCATCCCCCTCTGTATAATTTATATGAGACCAGCCATTTTATTATCACACGAGAGGTCAATTGTTTATATTGTGTGTGTACACACAGTTGTCATGGAGCAGACGCGCTGTTGGTGCCCATGATGATATGATGGATGGTTCTTCTCCCACATTATACTCGGTAAGACGAGACTCGAGTTCGAAGACTTCATTTCCGGACGCCTGACCCTCTGGTATAGCCCTTGTGGTCGTTATCATCTGTATAGAGGTGTCCAGACATTTCATGACTTCTTACTGTAAAAGACATACATGGGCACAATTTTCGGTTACGTGAGGCACTCGATTTGAAATAGTTTGTTTATAGGAGAGGAGACTGCAGAGTAGGATGGGAAATATAAACTGCTGTGACCTGCGTCACCTTATCGTAATCGCTAAGGCGGTCAGTGGCGAATTATTAGGAAAGCGCTTGGTTAACGTGAGACTCTCGAAAACTTTTATTCAATCTGGCAAATTAATTCGGCAGCTTTTATCACATACCTCTTTACTGTTTCTCCGTAGCTGAATTGATTTAAATCACAGGCGAGAAATTGCGTAACTAGCCAATAATATTCCATCACGTTGTCTACGTTTATTTTCTTGAATATTCTGGCGTTTATCAAGATTACTTAATGGATTTGCCCGCTCTCGACCTAAAATAATTTCAGAAAATCATATTTCATTTTCTACGCACATTTGACATTTTTTTTTTATAAATTTCTTTTGGAAATAATACGTACAAACAACATTTAATTCCTCGTACCTTTTAATGCAGCGTGTTTAAGGTATAATGTCGTATTTAGTATATACTATGCAAATGTTAAGATCATAAATTTTCTTCGGAATAGTACGAAAAATAACATTTAATTTGTCTTACCTTCTAATTCAGCATGTTCTTTATGACATAAGGAGTAATGTCGTTGTATATTAAAATTTGTAATACCTAACAGCATTTTCGAGCATAACATAATCGTTTTCTAACGCGTACACACTGCTTTGATAATGCCATTATGCCACCACTGATATTGCTTATGAAACTGATATAGAACCTGCCCACGCCTAGGAGCTACGTGAGGGAGGGACGGGGACTGTGAAGATGATGTCACTCAGAGGGATAAGCTCTGTGAAGGTCAGTGAGGCACAAATTCTCAAGTGAGGCACGATGCCCATCTCTGGTGAAAGGCAAGAGATCGATTCCAGAAATAGTTTTTTAAATTTCTGATACACAAATATAATAGGCACTTAACCATTACTCCACTGTTGTAAGTCGTCGCTGGATTCGAGGTTCTCTAGTTTACACCCGACAGTCATGGATTTTGAAGGATGATAAAGACATTAGCACGACATCGAAGACTACCGAGACAGTTTTCCTGAAACTTTTCAGCACCACCAGTTCCTTCTGTAGTTAGAAACTTTATGATAATTCGCCGAGTAACTACATTACAGACATTGGTTTGACTCCCAATGAAAGAAAATCACAAGCAATCCCAGTGGGACATCAACGTCTATTATGTAATATTACTCCTGCTCTTCCAGTCAAGTTAAACGACACAATAATTCCTTTTGCTTCCTGTGTTAAAAACCTTGGAGTCTACTTTGATACGCATTTAAACTGGAATAACCAAGTAACCCATATTACCAAAAAAGTGCTTCCCATGTTACATTCCTTAAACAGCATTCGAAAATTCCTTCCGCTATCACTCAAGAAAATACTAGTGGAAACACTAGTAATGCCCCACTTCGATTATTGTGATTTTCTACTGACTGACCTCAATGTCAACAAGTCGCAAAAATTACAACGTGTTCATAATTCTTGTGTTCGCTTCGTCTGCGATGTCCGTCGCGCTGACCACATTATCCCATCCTTCGAAACTCTAAACTGGCTACGGCTTAACAAACGTAGAAATTTTCATTCTCTTGTTCTCCTTTTCCAAGTCCTTCACACTTCTACACCTACCTACCTTGCCTCCCGTTTCAGTTACCTGTCATCATATCATAATCTCTTCACACGCACGCAAAATAGCCACATACTAGCCATACCAGCACATAAGACATCATCGCATTCATCATCATACACAATCTCGCTCTCGCGCTTGTGGAATACCCTACCCAGTGACATCAGAGACTGTCGGAATTTAGTAGCGTTCAAAAGCAAGCTTATTAAGCATTTTCTTACTGCGTAGAGTAGATTTAATTTTTACTTAGTTAATAAAAAAAAGTCTCTCTTCTTAAGTTTTACAATGAACTGTCTAGCTTTTATTAGTCTGTTAATTCTTTTAGTACTTTGATTTTTATTGTATTTGTAAATTCAATATTAATTGTAATTATAATTATAATGGTATTCTTTATATTGTAGTTGTAATCCCCTGGTAGAGGGGAAGAGAAGGCCTCATGGCCTTATCTCTACCAGGTTAAATAAATAAATAAATAAATAAATAAATAATAAGAATAATAACAATATCTCCCAAGTAGGCTATGTTTCTTCTACGAATTTGTTGTTAAAATAAAATATGGGTAATGGAAAAAAAAACTTGCAAGATTGAAGAAGAGTTGAAAGAAGAACAGTTTGGCTTCAGGAAGAGAAAAGATACTAGAGATGCAATTGTACTGCTGAGAACAACCGGTGAAACATACCTAGAGGAGAATCAAGAAGTAGTCTTATATTTGTGGACCTGCAAAGGACATTTCACAGAATGAATTGGAATAAACTTATGAGGATTCTGAAGAAAACAGGTGTGGATTGGAAAGAGCGGAGGCTGTTCTGTAACCTTTAGCCAATAAGAAACAACGACTCAAAGTCGGGATAGGAGAAGAAATATCAGAGGGAATAGGGAGAGGAGTACGTCAAGGATGCCATTTATCACGTACCATGTCCAACATCTACTTGGAGAATTTAGTAAAGAACTGTTTTCAGAACATGGGAGGAGTAATAGTAAGAGAAAGAAGAATATAGTGCATAAAACTTGCTGACGATATGGTGTTGTTAACAAAAAAGGACACGATACTAAGGGATATGCTCCTGGAGCTAAATTACAGCTGTGAGCAGTGTGGGTTGAAGATAAAAGCAATAAAAACGACCATGGTTATCGGAAGAAAAATAAAGAAGGTAAACGTGCGAATTCTAAATGAGGCAGTAGAACAAGTGGACAAGTGGAGTGTACTATAAGCAGTAACATGAACTGCTGCCAGAAAGTAAAAAGGAGGAAAACAATGGCCAAGGAAGTTTTTAATAGAAAAAGGAACATCTTCTGCGGACCTCTGGAGAAATAATTAAGTAAGAGACTGCTGAAGTATTTTGTGTGGAATATGGCATTGTATGGGGTAAGAACATGGGAACATGGACATTACGACGAAATGAAGAGAAGCGAATAGAAGCATTTGAAATGAGGATATGGAGAAGAATGGAGCGTGTGCAGTGGATAGACAGAATACGAAATGAGCCTGTGTTGGAAAGAGTGGGTGAAGAAAGAATAATACTGCAACTGATCAGAAACAGAAAAAGAAATTGGTTGGGTCACTGGCTGAGAAGAAACTGCCTACTGAAGGATGCATTGGAAGGAATAGTGAACGGGAAAAAGTTCGGGATAGAAGAAGATATCAGATGATATATGACATTAAGAGGGGAGCCGAGACGTAGATGAGAGGATAATATTAAAATGGATTTTAAGGCGGTGGGATATGATGATAGAGACTGGATTAATCTTGCACAGGCTAGGGACCGATGGCGGGCTTATATGGGGGCGGCAATGACCCTGCGGGTTCCTTAAAAGCCATTTGTAAGTAAGTAAGTAAGTAAGACGACATTAAGATATAGTACGGATCATATGCGGAGACTAAGAGGAAGGCAGAAAATAGGAAAGATTGGAGAATGCTGGGTTTGCAGTGAAAGATCTGCTTTGGGGCATAACATGTATGTATGTATGTATGTATTTTTTATTTGGTTATTTAACGACGCAGTATCAACTACTAGGTTATTTAGCGTCGATGAGATTGGTGATAGCGAGATGATATGCGGCGAGATGTGGTCGATGATTCGCCATAGATTACGTGACATTTGCCTTACGGTTTGGGAAAAGCTCGGAAAAACCCCAACCAGGTAATCAGCCCAAACGGGGATCGAACCCGCGCCCGAGCGCAATTCCGGATTGGTAGTCAAGCGCCTTAGCCGACTGAGCTACTCCAGTGGCATGTATGTATGTATGTATGTATGTATGTATGTATGTATGTATGTATGTATGTATGTATTTTTGTATATCAGCATGCTCCATTACATTGGAGTAATACTACATGCTTTACATAAAATATTACAATAATTAGTTACATAATTTATGACATGAGAACAAGATATTTACAATTTTGATTGAGATCTTGAAATTCTTATAGATACAAGTGTTGCCTGATTGTACTTCTTCTATTTTAGGTTACCATCATTGTTAATATTATTCCTAATTCCAATTACTGTTACATTTTGCCAAATTCTATGGATTTTACAAATTTTCTGAAGCTTTTTAGGTAAGTTGTTGTGAACTGATCAAAGGGTGGAGGCCAGGTTTGACCTGTGCGTATTATATTAGCTCGTAGAATTCTTTCTTTTATCAGTGTGATGTATGTATGTATGTATGTATGTATGTATGTATGTATGTATGTATGTATGTATGTATGTATGTATGTATGTACTAGAAAATTTCAGTCCTGCCAGAAGTACGAAAAGTGTTCAAATGTGGTAATGAAAATAGTCAGGACGTTCTGCCCTTCCGAAAGAACTTGTATATTCTATCATCAATATTTTCCTCCCACTGCCATTCCACCATAGCTCCATTGTCATTGTGCTCAAGCATTACTGCCTTGCTGTGGATATGACTGTACATATCCCACCTATATTGGTCCTATCCCTCGCTCTTCTAAATATTTATTGCCACACATCTTGGTATCTCTTTTCTTTGTAAGCCCCGGAGTCATACATCACGTCCATTATTCGCCATGACACGAGCCACAATGCCCACCCCTCCCCGTTCTATAATTCCATATGGTGTTTTCTGAGTCACTGCTTGCCTGCTGTGGAAACCATGGCAACTCAACTCTCTATACTTGTGTTTTATAAGGAAAACGTTTCAAAATCCCGATATGCTGCCAACAGGGGTTAACAAAACATGTCCGATCGAAATGAGTAATGGGAAAACTGCGGACCCCCAGACTGTTGCTTGTTTATTTCTCTTGCTTCTATTTTCTCGATGTTCGTTTTCACAAAGTCTTATTAGGGCCTTACTTTCTTACAAATGGCTTTTACAGAACCCGGAGCTCGCTATCGGTTTCTATCCTGAGCAAGATTAATCCAGTCAGTACTATCATATCCCAACTCTCTCAATCCATTTTAATATTATCTTCCCATCTACGTCTCGACCTGCCCAGATCTTCCAACTATCACTCTATATGCGTTTTTTCAATTATATTACGTGAATAATACAATGCGTGCAATTCTGTGTTGTGCAACGTTCTCCATTCTCCTGTAACTTTATCTCTCTTAACCGCAAATATTCTTCTAAGCACTTTATTCTCGAACACTCTTAAGCCCTGTTTCTCTCTCAGAGTGAGAATCCAAGTTTCACAACTATACAGAACAACCGGTAATATAACCGTTTCATATAGGCCTATTCTAACTTTCAGTTTTCTTGACAGCAGACTGAATGACAAAAGCTTCTCAACCGAATAATAACAGTCATTTCCCATATTTATTCTGCGTTTAATTTCCTCCCGAGTGTCACTTATATTTGTTACTGTTGCTCCAGATACTTGAATTTTTCCACTTCTTCAAAGGATAAATTTTTAGTTTTTATATTTCCATTTTGTACTATGCTTTTGTGCTTACTTTTCACACAAATACAATATTGAAAACTGGGAAACGATTGGGTTGGTTTTTTGGTTCAAGAAGAACTATTACAACATTTTCAGTTGATCTTTTCAACTGTTTGTGCCTACACAGTTACCATCTCGAGAACATCGGGCTACAAATCTTAAGAGACTCTTTAGCTATAGTAGGCCTACACAAACTTTTATATTCTTAAAAATTAAAATGTAATAACGTCTTGAAAGTGATAGCTGCTCACTCGAAGTTACATAAACAAAACAAAAACAGTTATTGTATTAAAAATTACTAGCATACATAAATTAAAATATTATCTTGTTTGGATTGATCAGCTAGGCTGTATTTTCATGGTAACTCTTAGAAAGAGCAGCTATCTCGCTGCTTCCCTTCTTTCTTTCTCTCTTTCTTTCTTTCTTTCTTCCTCTGCTTTCGTTCTTTCTTTCTTCCTCTGCTTCCTTCCTTCTTTCCTTATTTCCTTCCTTCCTGCTTTCTCTCTCTCTCTCTCTCTCTTCCTTTCTTTCTTTCTTCCTTCCTTTCTTCCCTTCCTTTCTTTCTTTCTTCCCTTCCTTTCTTTCTTTCTTCCTTCCTTTCTTTCTTCCTCTGCTTCCTTCCTTCTTTCCTTCCTTCCTGCTTTCTCTCTCTTCCTTCCTTTCTTTCTTTCTTTCTTTCCTTCATTCCTTTCTTTCTTTCTTCCTCTGCTTTCGTTCTTTCTTTCTTCCTCTGCTTCCTTCCTTCTTTCCTTATTTCCTTCCTTCCTGCTTTCTCTCTTTCTCTCTATCTCTTCCTTCCTTTCTTTCTTTATTTCTTTCTTTCTTTCTTCCTTCCTTCCTTTCTTCCCTTCCTTTCTTCCTTCCTTTCTTTCTTCCTCTGCTTTCGTTCTTTCTTTCTTCCTCTGCTTCCTTCCTTCTTTCCTTATTTCCTTCCTTCCTGCTTTCTCTCTTTCTCTCTCTCTTCCTTTCTTTCTTTCTTTCTTTCTTTCTTCCTTCCTTCCCTTTCTTTCTTTCTTCCTTCCTTTCTTTCTTCCTCTGCTTTCGTTCTTTCTTTCTTCCTCTGCTTCCTTCCTTCTTTCCTTATTTCCTTCCTTCCTGCTTTCTCTCTTTCTCTCTCTCTTCCTTCCTTTCTTTCTTTCTTTCTTCCTTTCTTTCTTCCCTTCCTTTCTTTCTTTCTTTACTTCTTTCTTTCTTCCTTTCTTTCCTTCATTACTTCCTTCCTTTCTTTCTTTCTTCCTCTGCTTTCGTTCTTTCTTTCTTCCTCTGCTTTCGTTCTTTCTTTCTTCCTCTGCTTCCTTCCTTCTTTCCCTATTTCTTTCCTTCGTGCCTTCTCTCTTTCTCTCTCTTCCTTCCTTTCTTTCTTTCTTCCTTTCTTTCCTTCCTTTATTCCTTCCTCCTTTCTTTCATTCATTCCAACTACTATTTAATTCCTCCTTTTCTATTGCTCTTATTTGCTTTGTCTCTTCCTATAATCCTTACTTTTTTCCTTGAATTTTCCTCATTTTCGTCGTGTCCTTACATTTCGTTATTTTTCTTGATTAATTTCATTTCACTGTTTTTCTTATTTGTTATTATTTTTTCCGCTTGCACCTTTTCCTTTTATCTCTACTTTCTTTTTACCTTTATTTCTTCCTTTTCTTTATCCTTTTCACATCCACTTTTTAATTTTATTTTTCCCTTTCTTCCATTTTTCATTTCTGTACCTGCTTCTTAATATCTTTCTTACTTTCTTTCCGGTCTCCTTCGTTATATTTTTTTCTTAATTTGCTTCCATCATGCCGTCTTCTTCTTGTTTCTTCTGTCTCTTCAATTTTATCTCATATTTTCGCTTCTTTCAATTTTCTTTCATTTCTCTCGTCACACTTCGTCCTTCCTCTCCTTTTTTCTTTCTCTTCTTTGTTATCTTTTTTCTTTCCTTTTTCCTTGTTCCTCGAGTTCAGTCATACTTCCTTTTATTTTTTTCCGATTTCATTTTAAACTGTCCCTTTTATTTGATATTCCTCATTTGAATGACTTGATTTCCTTGTCTGCTTCTCCGCCATATGTCGTAATATTAAAACGTTTTTATTTCACAAGAATAATTATGAACAAGACTCATTACTGGTAAGCCTTGATTAGTTCCCGCCCGTACTTCACCACCGCCTTCTTCAATTCTTTCCATTAACCACGCAACGCGGTACGCAAGTCGCAGACGCGGCGTAGCATTGAGCATCCCTTGTCTCATATTTACTTTCGTAAACAAATCTGTTTTTCGAGTTCACCACCATCAATTTCGCTGTTGTTTCTTACCCCCATGAGCCCTCCCACCTTCAACCCCCGCGATATCTGCTCCCGGGGCTGCGATGTTAGTAGAATGGACCAAGAAATCCAGAGTTTTGTTTCAGTTGAAAGTTTTTCTCGTATTTCTGAATCCTTGAGATCAATCGAACTAGAAGTCTGCACCTCCCCCCCCCCGAGGACATGTTTTCCCTTCCTCTGCATCTCTGTGTGTTTTCTCTGTAATTGGAATCTCACTTCCGTCCCTTGGGGATTAGAATTTCCTACATTTGCATATTTACATATTTTCTTTCCTGTTTGCATATAAATAAGTTTCACTGAATGTACGAAATGTCCACCGCTGTGGAGTGATGGTTAGTATGTCTGACCGTAAAACAACGGGCAATAGCTCAAATCCTGGTTTGGACAAGTTATCTGGTTGAGGTTTTTCCGAGGTTTTCCTTCAACCAATTGCAGCAGAATTGCTGAGTAACTTCGGCGTTCGTCATCATAATTGAAACGACGAGTTGAAAAACACTCCAAGTCACCTTTTTCTTCTACATATGTTGTTTTCTTCAAGGGTTTAGGTACAGCTTACAGTAGCAAAATTTTTGGAAATATTCAACATTTTTTTCCTCCATTACTGTATCTTGTACAATAATGAAAATTGGTATTTGTAAAACACTGTCCTTCACCTATATGAAAAAAATATGTTTACTATTTAAAATATATACATATATATTTTTATTATATATTTTTATTTATATATTTATATTTACCTATATATATAATTTGAACTGGTAATGCAAATTACGGAAAAACGGCTGAGCGGATTTTAATAAATGACCCCTCATTTTGAAGCTTGGAACCCAAAGTTTTTCAGAAAAATAGTAGTTTTCAGTGAAATGTCAATTTTCCTACATAATTTTCCTATTTTCCAAAATCCATCTTTCGTCAGTTTTGAGAATTAATTGCATTTCACAATAAAACAAAACACACACTACAATAAACAATAGCCTACTACACGAAGGCCATGACCTGCAGGATTTCTGACATATTTAGAGTTCAAATTCAATTGATTATTAAAAGCTTCAAAACATACTAAAAATAATTTACAGGTCTGATTCTACATGTGTAATTTTCAGAGTATAGCTGCGTATTGGATATTAAAATCTACAAAACTTGAGGTGGTTTGATGACATTATTACCATTAAAATTAATTATTATTATTATAGTTAATGCCATGATGTTAATATATAAACTACAAAACTTGCGTAAGATAATATCATTATTAAAAATCAAATATTTTATAGTTATTAATCAAGTGGGTTGGATCTTCTTCATATATTTAATGGTGGTGTGGTGTAGATTCAGTATAGGCTCTAGAGAGCGCAAAAATTACAGTTCCTAAGGAAAGACAGTATTACTTACTGATAAAATAAGAGGTCTAGAAAATTTTGTAGTATCCCTATCATTTCAGCCACATCTCTTAGCAGGATAAAATGATTTCACCCTCTACATTTCAAGCTCTACATGCAGCAGCTACACCAAGATGCTATATCTATTGTTCTAAAGCATAGCAAACCTTTCTTTAACTTTCACCTACAATCCACAATGACCTGAAATAGCTATTGTTTTACTCCCACATGAAAAACCCACTGATCGTCCTGACATTTTTACTTGCGTTTTCGCGTTGAAACTCAAAAACTGAAGGTGGATAGGTTCAAAAAAAGTATTTGGCATAAAAATAACGTTCAGAGGGAGTATGTTTCATTATTATAATTTTCAAAATGTCTGGTATTTTTCATTGAAAATAAATAAGAAAAATTTTTATTTGAACGTCTAACGAACTTAGTTTGTAGCATTAGCTGCACAAGCCACTAGTATATTTATATATTTATATTTATTAACAACTTGTAAGTCTTAACTTAAAACATATCACAATTTAAAAACGAAATCAATTAAACACACATTGCTATAAACATACGTAATTTTTCTTTAAGAATATAGGCCTACATATATTAGAATTAATATTTCTAACATTGAGAAATAAAAATATATATTCAAGAAAAGGACTTGCCGCCAAAATTTTCACTCTCCTCGAAAACGCCATAATGATAAATTGTTTATTGTTTATTGTTAGTAAAATAACATGTACAAAAATACAATCTTAGTTCTTCCCTGAAGGAGTAAAAACTCGTGCTGAGGGAGATATCTAAACACAAAGATAAACACAAACAAAGATAATTATTTGACACAAACTGGGTCAAGAAAAAAAATTACAGGAATAAATTAAATTTAAAAATACAATTTCAATTTTAACAATTTAACTCATACAAATATATATACATATTAAATCAATATATATTCTTTAAAAATTAAATTCCTAACGCTATTTTTTTAATTTCTGATACTAAAATTTTACAAATTTGGGTATTTAGCAATTATTTTATTGTATAACCTTGGACCAAAGTAGGTACCATGGCACAGAGCTGTGCTTGTGAAACAATTTGGTTCCTCTAATCGTATAAAATCGGATCTTTTAGTTCCATATTTATGATACAATTTGAATTTAGGCCTATTAGAAATTTTATGTATGACGATTAATAAGGCAATATAATAAATCTGTTTAATTTTCAAAACATTAAAATTAGTGAACATTCATTCATTCACTCATTCATTCATTCATTCATTCATTCATTCATTCATTCATTCATTCATTCATTCATTCATTCATTCATTCATTCATTCATTCATTCATTCATTCATTTATTTTATTCCATAGATCTTACATGAGCAATGAAGCTTTAAGATGTGGAACAAAGCAAAATTTTACAATATTACAATTACAATTTTTACAAATTTTTATAGTTTTACAATTTAGTAATTTTCTACAATTTTTACAATTTTGTGCAATTTTTTACAATATTTTGGCGAGATGTAGTGAGATGAGGTGAGGTCCGAGGATTCGCCAAAAGCTCAGATGAGTAATCAACTGGTTTATTAAGGCATATTTTAATAATCCTTTTCTGAATAAGTATTAGTGGAGTGAGATTAGAAATACATGCATGTCCCCACCCTAAAATTCCATACTGGAGAATGGATTGAAATAAAGCTAAATAAATGAGACGTAAAATATTAATTGGTAAATATGACCGAAGTATAACAAAGATATAAATTGTTTTACGTAATCTATTGCATAAATATGTAATATGTTTGTTCCATCGTAAGTGTTGGTCGATTGTAATGCCTAAATACTTAGGCCTAAGTTCTGAGGATTCGTTTAATATGGGACATTCACAATTTTGAGAAGAACAATCTGAATGATGAATTTTGAGCCTAAAAGAAGATTGAGGAGATTGAAGACCACTGGACCTTAGTGAAAATGGAACAACAGTTGTTTTGGATGTGTTTAAGGAAAGAGCATTTGAATCAAATGTTTCAACAGTTCAGCTTCTAACTGCAAACTATCTCTTTCTAGCGAAAGAAAGTATCAGTCGTAGTAATTTGAAAGATTTCTGCTAGAATAAAACACGTTTCAGGTCGTATATATCACACTATTTCATATTTGTACCCCTATTTCATATTTGTAACACTTCCTCTATCAATTTAATGTATGGATTTAGTTTTGTAAAGACATAACCATGCCTACTTAAAACATATCATTACAATCAATCCACTTTTACTATTGTGTTATTATTGTAGGCCAATAGGAATTCATCAAGAGATGGGATCGTAGTCCAGGCAGTGTGCGGCCGTCCCCGCGGTTTGTGGGTGATGGCGGCCCAGGGAGTTGGGGGCGCGTCTAATGAAGAGGGCCATCATCGTGGCGCGTGCCTGGGCCGTCGCCGCAACAAATTGAATCTACTGTGATGAAACAAAGCCATGCTGTGTCGCACCACTTTCCATACTAATAAATCCAAACCGTTGTGCCTCATACTTTATGAGCTGCAGTACGTCAGGTGCAAGAACTGTGCTACAACCATATAATATAATATAATATAATATAATATAATATAATATAATATAATATAATATAATACTACTTACTGGCTTTTAAGGAACCCGGAGGTTCATTGCCGCCCTCACATAAGCCCGCCATTGGTCCCTATCCAGTCTCTAACATCATATCCCATCTCCCTCAAATCCATTTTAATATTATCTTCCTATTTACGTCTCAGCCTCCCCAAAAGTCGTTTTCCCTCCAGCCTCCCAACTAACACTCTATATGCATTTCTGGATTCGCCCATATGTGCTAATATAATATAATATAATATAATATAATATAATACTACTTACTGGCTTTTAAGGAACCCGGAGGCTCATTGCCGCCCTCACATAAGCCCGCCATTGGTCCCTATCCAGTCTCTAACATCATATCCCATCTCCCTCAAATCCATTTTAATATTATCTTCCTATCTACGTCTCAGCCTCCCCAAAAGTCGTTTTCCCTCCAGCCTCCTAACTAACACTCTATATGCATTTCTGGATTCGCCCATATGTGCTAATATAATATAATGTAATATAATATAATATAATATAATATAATATAATATAATACTACTTACTGGCTTTTAAGGAACCCGGAGGTTCATTGCCGCCCTCACATAAGCCCGCCATTGGTCCCTATCCAGTCTCTAACATCATATCCCATCTCCCTCAAATCCATTTTAATATTATCTTCCTATCTACGTCTCAGCCTCCCCAAAAGTCGTTTTCCCTCCAGCCTCCCAACTAACACTCTATATGCATTTCTGGATTCGCCCATATGTGCTAATATAATATAATATAATATAATATAATATAATATAATATAATACTACTTACTGGCTTTTAAGGAACCCGGAGGTTCATTGCCGCCCTCACATAAGCCCGCCATTGGTCCCTATCCAGTCTCTAACATCATATCCCATCTCCCTCAAATCCATTTTAATATTATCTTCCCATCTTCGTCTCAGCCTTCCCAAAGGTCGTTTTCCCTCCAGCCTCCCAACTAACACTCTATATGCATTTCTGGATTCGCCCATATGTGCTAATATAATATAATATAATATAATATAATATAATATAATATAATATAATATAATACTACTTACTGGCTTTTAAGGAACCCGGAGGTTCATTGCCGCCCTCACATAAGCCCGCCATTGGTCCCTATCCAGTCTCTAACATCATATCCCATCTCCCTCAAATCCATTTTAATATTATCTTCCCATCTTCGTCTCAGCCTTCCCAAAGGTCGTTTTCCCTCCAGCCTCCCAACTAACACTCTATATGCATTTCTGGATTCGCCCATATGTGCTAATATAATATAATATAATATAATATAATATAATATAATATAATATAATATAATATATTTTTTTATTTAAGTAGGTTATTTTACGACGCTGTATCAACATCTCAGGTTATTTAACGTCTGAATGAGATGAAGGTGATAATGTCGGTGAAATGAATCCGGGGTCCAGCACCGAAAGTTACCCAGCATTTGCTCATATTGGTTTGAGGGAAAACCCCGGAAAGAAACCTCAACCAGGTAACTTGCCCCGACCGGGAATCGAACCGGGCCACCTGGTTTCGCGGCCAGACGCGCTAGCCGTTACTCCACAGGTGTGGACAATATAATATAATATATGGATTGGAATAAACTGATGGAGATCTTGAAAACTGGCGTGGATTGGAAAGAGAGGAGGCTGTTCAGTAGAAACAACCTGTCAAAGTCATGATAGGAGAAGAAATGTCAGAAGGAAGTGAAATAGGTAGAAGAGTACGACAAGGATGCCTTTATCATCTACCCTGTTCAACATGTACTTGGAGGATTTAGAGAAGAATTGTTTTCAGGAATAGGAGGAGTGATAGTATGAGGAAGAAGAAGAATAAAGTGTATAAGATTTGCTGATGATATGGCGTTGTTAGTAGAAGAGGAGATGATACTAAGGTATATGCTACTGAAGCTAAATGACAGCTGTGAGCAGTATGGAATGATGATAAATGTCAACAAGACGAAGACCATGGTCATAGAAAGAAAAATAAAGAAGGTAAACTTATGAATTCTACATGAGACAGTAGAGCAAGTTACAGCTTCAAATACTTGGAGTGTAGGCCTACTGTAATCAGTAATATAAGCTGCTGCCAGGAAGTCAAAAGGAGAATAGGAATGGCAAAGGAAGCTTTTAATAGAAAAAGGAGCATCTTCTGCGGACCTCTGGAGAAAGAACTAAGCAAGAGGCTAGTGAAGTGCTTTGTGTGGAGTGTAGCATTGTATGGGACAGAAGCATGGACATTACGACGAAGTGAAGAGAAACGACTAGAAGCATTTGAAATGTGGATATGGAGAGGAATGGAGCGTGTGAAATTGACAGACTGAGTAAGAAAGAATGATGCTGAAACTGATCAGAAACAGGAAAATAAATTGACTGGGTCACTGGTTGAGAAGAAACTGTCTTCTGAAGGATGCACTGGAAGGAATGGTGAACGGGCGAAGAAGATATCAGATGATAGACTACACTAAGATACATGGATCCTATGAGGAGACAAAGAGGAAGGCAGAAAATAAGAGAGACTAGAGAATGCTGGGCTTGCAGTGAAACACCTTCCCTTGGGCAGAACACTGTTATCTATGTTGAAGGGGCAGCATTTTTTAATGGCCCAGATCACCAGAGTGGCAAAAATATTAAATACAACTCTTCCTTTGCGAAATACATCTCCAAGTTACTTTCAGTATCGCAAGTCATAGGCCGGATGTTGATATGATAGTTGATGTGGTACAAATTGGATCTGTCAGAGGACAGGGACAAGCAGTGACCTATGAAGAGGTCGCTATCTTCGTGCTTCCAAGAATTGTATCGACGACTATCTGGATACGCCACATTTAAGCTCTAATCTGGGTACAAATGAGAGCGACAAATATTTTTACAGTTTCTCCCAATCAAATTCCAACTTTTTTATGTACAAGGGACATATTTGCTGAATGTCACTTCAACTATGGAAGGTCAAACGACGGTATACTGATCGCATTGTATTGCAAAGGCCAGATGTTCTATTTCCGAGGCCTGTTCCCTTGACATGGATTTTCAAACAAAGTAGATGATTCTCTTAAAAATATTTTTGAATGTCTACTTACCGTATATAGCATTAAAAATAGTGTAGCAAAGACGACGCAAATTGAAGAGGTGGATTTCAAACTTGCCTTAGTCGAAAGACAAATTATGAGAAAAATGACAAAAACTTATAAAACAAATTTGACGCCACTAGTACTTGCATATTTTATTTCATTAGGTAGTTGAATTTATTTTCACACTTCTCTTAAGTAACCTATTTAGAGTTATTCATCTGGTTATATAGATTTAATGAACTTAGTGTTTTTTTCAAAAGGATCTAACAAGGGAAGGGTTTCGGCTCGAACAGGAATTTCGTATCCAAAATTTGTATACAGGCCCATCTTTAAATCTCTGTAAAGCTCCCAAAAGCATTCGTTTGTGTAATGTGTGGTTTGTCTGTTAGAGCACTGTACGAATTGAAGGGTGGGGAGAGCACTGCACAAGTTAAGGGGGTGGGACACCCTGCCCGTAAGCATAGCACTAGCCTAGAAGCTAGTGCGAGTGGTAAAATGTCTAGAGCCCATTTAAAAACATTTTTTTCCAACGTTCTGTCTGAAAATATTGCAGCTTGTTGTGTGAGTCATTGAATGCGCACAAAGACACAACCTTAATAAATGAATCATTCCAAGGCTAAGACATGGAATGTATGATCATTCCACCTAAAAAAACTAAATATACCCAGCCTCTGAATATCTATTTGCTTAGACAATACAAAATATATGCTCGGAGGATAACATATTACATAAGGATTCTTGCTGAGAATCCAGAACTTAACTTGGAAAATCGAGTGTTTATAATGAAAATGCACTCTGTTATTCATAACCAGTTGTCTGCTCCAGTATACCGCCCTATGCTTCAGTATTCCTGGCAGTCAGCTGGTTACGTGAATCCTGAACAAGTCTCGGACTTCAAAAATGAAATTCAGATGGCATTTGATTTTTCAGCACTGGAGTGTGGTTCAGAAGATTGTTCAGGTGTTGCTTCTGCGTGTTGTGCTTATTGCTCTGCTCCATGCTGTTTCATGCATTTTATAGAGAATCCTCATGTACATTTTTAAAGAAGTGTATTGACCAATACCAACCAAACGGAGAGTTACACAAATGAATGCTTTTACGGTCTTCATCACCATTGTGAGGTAAGCGTCTGCACAAATTTTTAACCAAAAATTCCTGTTTGAGCCGAAACCCTTCCCTTGTAAGTCCATGACTAGGCAGAGCATGGAAAACTAACAATAATAATAATAATAATAATAATAATAATAATAATAATAATAATAATCCGTGGCGCTACAGCCCACGAAGGACCAAGATCGACCAGCCGGCTGCAGGCCTCACAGCCACATGCCGAAGCAGAGGTGGACGATCATCCAATCAGAATGGAGGTATCGTGTGGTTAGCACGATGAGCCCCCAGCCGTTATAGCTGGTTTGCGTAACCGGATTTCGATACCTATCGTAGCTCCTCAAGTGCATCACGATGCTGGGTGGGCACCGGTCCCATACACTGCCCGAAATTTCATGAGTAAATTTCTTCTCCCATGAGGACTCGAACTAGCGCGCATTCCGTAACGCGAATCCCAGGCAGGATGCCTTAGACCACGACGCCACGGCGCGGGACCTTCAGAAGTATACTTTCTTTAATTGACTAGTATTCTGAAGTTAAAGTTTGTTAATTTATTTTTTACTTGCTTTTTACAGAATTTTTCTTCACTAAAAATTATATTGTTCTTACACACTTATCACAACCTATTGTTACAGATCACACGACTTCTAGTAACTTGGTCCTTTACTGTACAATTTTTTCATCCTATTTTACAGTAGGCCTACTGTCTTTTAAAGGGTTTACAAGAGTGATCTGATTGGAACAAATTGTTGTGGCAAGTGCGTAAGAAAAATGTAATTTTGTGGTTAAAAATTGAAAGAAATTTCTGTTCGAAGCAACTAGCGAATCCACAACACATTTTTAGCTTCAGAACACTAGCCCCAAATAAAAGGCTAGCCCCAAATCGAGGGAAATAGCATATCTAACATTAGTGCGACCGTTAATGGAATACGGAACTACGTGTTGGGATCCCTATAGAATATATCAGATAAATTCCTTAGAAAGAATCCAGTATAGGGCAGCTAAATTTGTTAAAGGTAAAAGAGAAGCTGGAAACGATACGATAAAAGAACTTAAATGGGAAACTTTGGAAAACAGACGTAGGAAAACTAGAACAACATCATTGTATAGAGCACATCTAGGTCAGAAAGCATGGGTAGACATAACGGCTCGGTTAGAAAAGCCAACGTACTATGGTAGGAACGATCATGATTTTAAAATCAAATGTAGGAAACAGAAAACGGATGTAGGTAAATTCTCATTTTTAAATAGAACTATAAATGATTGGAATGACCTACCTGCAGCGGTCTTTGAGGGCTGTCCTTCCTTAAGGAGATTCAAGAATAATTTAAAGAGTTGTGTATAAAGTGAAAATTAAAATTAAGGTGACATTCAACATTTAATTTTTTAAGGTGACATGTATTTATCTAGCCTGACGAGTTTACTTCCTTGGTTTGAATTGTAAATTATTTAAAAATAGCGTGTAAGAGGGCCTTAGACTAGAAATGTTTAGTTTAAATGTAGTTCTGTTTATAAGTATGCATAAGAATGCAATTATTTGACTTATTTGAACTGTTGTATCAGTGAAGCGAGGTGAGTCAGTGAAGTTATGGTTTACAGTGCAGTGAACAGTTCCGATCAGTGATAATTTATAGCGTCAATGAAATGTGTTCTATAGTGTCAGTGAAATGTGTTACAGAGTGTCAGTGAAATGTGTGCTAAAGTGTCAGTGAAATGCGTCATAATGCCACTACAGGGAATGAGATGAGAGTAAAGTGAAAGACTATTGAAACTTATGTAGGACCTATACATAATTATGTAGGTTGTGTTGTAAAATTAGGTGTTTTATTTTATGTTTTATTATTATTGTGTTAAATTGTATTGTGTATAAAATTGTATATATGTTGTAAATTGTATTATGTATTGTAAATTTTATTGTGTATAGCTTATCATTTTAACTGTGTATTGTTAATATTGTATATACCACTGCCACCGGGTGCTTGCCCACTTGCAGTGTAAATAAATAAATACATACAAATGATACTTCTGAATAGTTCATTCTCTAGTTGTAGGGGAACATGGGGCAGGACGGGGTAGTTAATGTTTGAATGTTTTTATTTGGTATCAAATAATGTAAATGTATGGGTTTTATGACATATATGCTTTTATTACACTGTAAACAAGTAAAAAAATATGCACTTCGAGTGAAATCCGGTCATTATAACCTTAAAATAAATTAGTTTTTCGAAATGTGTGTTTTGCCCCGTTCTGCCCCACGTATGGGGCAAAATGGGGTATCTATTTTTTTTTTTTTTTTTTTAATAATTAAATGGCAAAAGTGACAAAAATTATATACTGAAAGTGTGAATACTACAACATTTTACAAGTTTACTTGAGAAAAAGCCATTCGCAAAATACGCAAATGTGCGTGGCATCCTCGTCTTCACTGTCTACTCCTGCGCAACAATTGTGAGCCCATTTCAGACATGATACGCATCTAATCCAACCTTCCTCTGACAAACAACAGAACGAACAACCCATTACAGGAGGTGAAATTTAATTAAATATGACGTGGGGGAGGGCGTACTGCCCTGTTATGCCCCACCCCGTTTTGCCCCACAGTCACAATTTCTAAGTTATGAGGTATTGGCAGGAAAAATAACGCACGGAATTTAAGAAGTTTCATAATTAAAAGCCAGGTAAGCACTCTAGAATATGACATTAAAATAGATTATCTAAATAAATCTAATTTCTACTTACGTGTGACAAGAGAACATTTTAAAGTTGCAAATGAATGATACAATATGATGCAGCAACCGAATAACATAAAACAGATGCAAGGAATGGCAGTAAGTGTTGTGTGAGGATATATTTACATGAGTTGACGAAGTTCTAAAAAAAGATTCCGTAGATTGCACTACTTGTTGGGAAGATAGAGGCTATACCCCGTCCTGCCCCATATTCCCCTAATATTCCTTTACCCTTAAAACTAAAAAAAAAAAAAAAAAAGGTATTTTTAACAACTTCAAATCAGTGTAATCTAAAAATAGTGAGAATAAGACTCATGTTTATATGACATTTTTTGCTCAAAATGTCTTCGGGAATATGCTCCGTTAGTGGTGGTAACTCCTCGTGAATCACTCTGTATACTGTAATACCATTCAGATCATGATAAAGGAATTGAATTTTTGCTACACACGTAAAACTTATGAGACAATAAATTAAAGACGTCGATTTCAAAATGTTGTAAGTCATTTTTTTAAAGATAATATGAACTGAAGGTGACTTGATGTTGGAATTTTGTAGCAATGGATAGGTAGCCGATGCAGTAGCATTGAATAAAAATGGAAAGAAGGCATAAAATTAAGGGTAAGAATTAGAGGATAAATTGAAAGGAAGAAGGAAAGTAGAATAAGAGGGAAAGGAAGGTTAAAGAGAAGTGAAGAAGGAAAGCAAATCAAAAGAGAAAAGGAAAAGAAAGAAGAAAAGGAGGGAAAGAAGAAGAGAGAAAGAAAATAGGAAAATAGAAGGATTACAGAAAAAAGAAGGAAAGAGAAAGAAGAGGGAAAGAAGGTGAAAGAATAAGGAAGAGGGGAAAAGGAGTAGGCGCAAAAGAGAAAGGAGAATAAAAGTATCGAGAGTGGTGAAAAGAGAGGAAAAAACAGGCAAGGAGAAAGGGAAAAGCGGAAAGAAATGGAAACAGAAAAACAACAAGGAAGAAGAGAAGAGAAGAGAAGAGAAGAGAGACAACAAGGAAGCAGGGAAAAGATGAACAGAGTAAAGGAAACAGAGAAGAGAAGAGAAGAGAAGAGAAGAGAAGAGAAGAGAAGAGAAGAGAAGAGAAGAGAAGAGAAGAGAAGAGAAGAGAAGAGAAGAGAAGAGAAGAGAAACGACAAGGAAGCAGGGAAAAGATGAACAGAATAAAGGAAACAGAGAAGAGAAGAGAAGAGAAGAGAAGAGAAGAGAAGAGAAGAGAAGAGAAGAGAAGAGAAGAGAAGAGAAACAACAAGGAAGCAGGGAAAATATGAACAGAATAAAGGAAACAGAGAAGAGAAGAGAAACAACAAGGAAGCAGGGAAAAGATGAACAGAATAAAGGAAACAGAGAAGAGAAGAGAAGAGAAGAGAGGAGAAGAGAAGAGAAGAGAAGAGAAGAGAAGAGAAGAGAAGAGAAGAGAAGAGAAGAGAAGAAGAGAGAGGAGAGGAGAGGAGAGGAGAGGAGAGGAGAGGAGAGGAGAGGAGAGGAGAGGAGAGGAGAGGAGAGGAGAGGAGAGAAGAGAAGAGAAGAGAAGAGAAGAGAAGAGAAGAGAAGAGAAGAGAAGAGAAGAGAAGAGAAGAGAAACGACAAGGAAGCAGGGAAAAGATGAACAGAATAAAGGAAACAGAGAAGAGAAGAGAAGAGAAGAGAAGAGAAGAGAAGAGAAGAGAAGAGAGGAGAGGAGAGGAGAGGAGAGGAGAGGAGAGAAGAGAAACAACAAGGAAGCAGGGAAAAGATGAACAGAATAAAGGAAACAGAGAAGAGAAGAGAAGAGAAGAGAAGAGAAACAACAGCGAAGCAGGGAAAAAATGAACAAAGTAAAGAACACAGAGAAGAGAAGAGAAAAGAAGAGAAGAGAAGAACAGAATAAAGGAAACAGAAAAGAAAAGTGAAGAAAAAGCAAGGAAGAAGAAAGGGAAAAGCGAAGAGAAAAGGAAAAAGAGGAACAACAAGGAAGCAGGGAAAAGTTGAACAAAGCATGTATTCCAAAAATCTAATAAGTATATATTTCAAAACAAGTGTCAAAGTGTTCATTATATTAAAAATAGAACTCTTTGTTACGCTTGGACAATATTTAGCTCATACGTAACTTCTTTAATTTGGGCACAACAATGTAATGTAAGTTTGAAGTGACCGTTTTTTTGCCAATAATAATAATAATAATAATAAGAAGAAGAAGAAGAAGAAGAGAAGAGAAGAGAAGAGAAGAGAAGAGAAGAGAAGAGAAGAGAAGAGAAGAGAAGAGAAGAGAAGAGAAGAGAAGAGAATATTATTCCCTAAAATCGGTCCATAAGCAAATGATGCGCTCTTCCCAGGCGTATGTAAAAAAATCTGGGGAAGGGATTGAATTCATTTAGACAGAGATAATGCGCGGATGAGTTGGCTGTACCGCGAGGACATCGATAGCGGGCTGACCTCTTCAGCAAGGTCCCCGGGGTCAGCCCCACCGCATTCGGTCGAGTAGTGGATCTGCTTCTTTTTTGCCCTCTAATAAACAATTACGTGTTTATATGACGTGACACCGAGACGCCTGCAGCCATAAACCAGTTTATCAGCTAACAGATGTCAGACAATTTGGCATGTTTATTACCGCCGCATCTCGCTGGGCTGGCCCGCATTCTTCTGAGGAAGCAGAAGCAAAAAACTGAGATATCACGACTATTCCGCTGTCACTTCTCCATCAGCTCTCTGTCGTTTATGAGAGACTGTTTACACAATACTAGAATCACTATGCTCGCCGCAATTTACCTAACATCAGGAGGCATATTCCACAAAGATAAGGTGTTGTACATTACAAGTAGTACAGGGACATCACTTTATTTTTACCAACATTTTTAACATTAACCTGGCTATACTCGGAAACACTGTTGCTCCCTTCCATTACAGGAGTTTGATGTTACTAGTGCAATATGTAAACAAATCATTTTACTAGGTAAAGGAGGAGAGAAAATTAGTGTATCCATTTATGTTGTAGGGAAATACGATATTACGATTTTCAGTTTGATCATCACTTTTACGGAATTTATCAAAATACAGTAGAGTAGTAACATTTTTTTCTAAAAACTCAACTTTTCAGACGGCTATGTTCGTTATGTAATGTCTACTTTATTTAGCATATTAATTATCGGTGTTAACGTACAAAATAGAAAGTGCATTTAAATTGAGGGGGTCATAAGTAAAGGGCTGTAAGTGCACTTAAGTTACTTTTGAGAAAATGGGGTTTAAATATTTAAGCTTTCGTAAAATCGGTGAAATTTTTATTTAAATTTTAATGTGTGATGCGATTAAAATATCCCTTTGCCACTTACATTTTAGATACTTTTGCTTGCACTGGATGCACTTAACTCATGTTATTATAAATGTCACTAGCATTCCTTTGCTTCTAGCCACCTCAATTCAAAATAAGCTAATCTGAATTTTTAAACACGTTGCTGCAAATGGTTGCCGTTCATTACAATGCAGGCTTCAATTCTTTACGCGTATTATTAAAAACATTTTGAAGCATATTCTCTGAAATTGAATTTATCGTTTCTTGGACATAATTTTTAGTACGATATTATTAATACAGGTTCTTTCTTCTATAGAAAACGCAACCATATTTATGAAACACACTATACACTGCAGTGTTTACTTCACTGCTTGAAGACTTCGAATGCAACAGCGGCCGTAAGTTTGTGTGTCTGCCGGGAGCAAGGACATTAGTGAAGGGGTGAGAGTGAAGTACATTCAGAAATGCAGGTACAATAAAAATGCAAGTAAAAATAAAATTATGTCCCTGTAGTATGCAGTGCAAATACTGGAGTTTCTATTGCACAAATGATTTTCCTGCAATTGTACCCAGTACTTTACTATTCCATACTTACAAATTTTCAGTGAAGTTTCATGATTGTGTTACACATAAGTAGGCTACTAGTAGCGGAAACTCGGCTAATTCCGCAGTACGGGTAATTCCGCAGTAGTGCATATATCAATTTACTGCGGGTTTACAATAGCGTGAACGTAAGTTTGGGAGGCTGTCAACAGGAGGCATGTCCTCTGCAGTACTACAGAGGAAAAAATCAAGGATATTGGTCGACACCTCTGCCTTGGAAGCTCCCTTGTTGTATAAGTTTCGCTTACAACACACTGAGCATGTGCAGTAAACAAGAGCCCCTGTATGGGCTATTCAATATGAAATCGATCAGTAAAAAACCTCGCATTTTTTATACTCTAATTTTTTCCCTATTTACACAAGGTGCTGAGGAGAGTGCATTTGCAAAAATATACTATCGAAAGTCAAACGGCTTTCGTAATATTGAGCAACAAATTTAGCGTATTTTATAAAAAACAAGCCTCTTTCAGCGCTCAGAACTCTGGAACCATTTACTGTAGAACATTGAACGAGAGCTTATTTTGAAGCTGACATTTGGTAGGTTATGTTAAGAAGTAATACTTATTTTTATTGTATACAGAAAGACAGATAATCTGATTTTACTTACTTTTAGATTTTTTGCCCATTTGTGAAAATGTAAAAAATATTGAGAAAAAACCTTGCATTATTAAGAGGGATTCGGCATTGTTTGCTTAGTGGCACGGCAATAAATTTCGTGGCTATTAAATAAATTATTTTCACACGCCTAGACTTGAACGGCGCAGTACCCCAAGCACTGACCGAGAGCTGAAAATAAGCGAGCACTGGGCGTCATTTTACTCCTGTGTTTATGAAAACTTGTGATAAAGCTAGCCCAGCCATGACTGCTAGACGACACATCGCGTGTTTGTCTCCTGGCCTTGCTTGTCTCGACTACCTACAGTCAGCTGGTTAGTTCACGCGCGTACTATTTATTTTCTTTATTTGATATTTTCAATACTTTCTTATCAACGGTGCACCAGTAAAAAATGTGTTTATTTGTACTTTCAATGCGGAATCTAACCATATATTTTAAAGATATTTTTTCGTGGGCAAAGGCGTCTTAATTAAGAAAAATCTAAATTTCTCCATTTCCATAAAAAGTAAGAAAAGCTGTTTACATGTCAATATAAACTTTAATTTCTCAGCATCAAAATAAACCATGATTTTGATCATTGGGTGAAAGGGTTTCGGACCCACAACAGTTTAAAGTTGCTAATTTTATGAAAATACTATGAATTTAAACATTTTTAATTTAAACACTATGAAGTTCTGATGCCTCAAACTTTGCACAAAACATTGTATCACAGTTGTCAACGGACAGAAAAAGTTTCATTGTATTTAAAAATTGCAAAGTCAATTTTCTCTATATTTCGGTCGATTTGAGATGGAATAGCCCATATATATGCTACTTGTGGAGAGTCGTGTGAAATTGTTGCCTACATACAGGTGGGCTCCAATGAAGACTCGCTTCAAATTTTAATTCCGTACCTGTACAAGATAGCTTAATTTTAATCTTTTATGGAACAGAAAGATACAACTCCATACTTTACAACAACTTTCACCAGTAATATGTAATGTTCAACATCATACTTTTGTGTAATATCCCCCAGCTAATATTATTTATTGTTTGGTTTTGACCGTAAATTACTCTTAACCCTTTTACAAAATAACGATGACATGCAAAACTATAAATTCTTACATATTAAACAACATTTTAAAATATGTTTCTTGTTGTTAGCCAACTCTCCGAAGACAGATTTGAACATCATAAGTGACACCAATAAGGAAGGCATCACTTATGAGGCAACTAAGCCAGGACATAATGTTTTAGGTCGGCCAGTTCCTTTCCCCTCCATTGTATGCATCGCTAACTAGTAACATATTTCACTAAACAGATTTAAGATGTATACAAACCAGTGCTGTCAACACAAAATGTCGAAATGTCGCTACATCCCTGAAGAAATTCCGCCATGTTCAGCTACACAGGTAAAAATATTGTAAAAAATAACTAAAATATAACTTTCACGGTGACATTTGTTGTTATTGTTACAACAGGTGAAGCTAGGAGATAAAATTTATAATTTATAAATTCGTTAATCTTCGATGCTAATTACCCATTAGAGTTCTACGAAATGTTTATTTGGCCATTATTCAGTCTATCATTCAATATGGTATAATTGTTTGGGGTGGAAGTACAAAAATGAATCTTATTGCGTTAAATTTACTACAAAAATGAATAATTAAAATTTGTTTGAAGAAACGTTTCGATTATCCAACTAAATTAATTTATTCTGAATTTAATGTATTTAATATTGAACAAATTTATAAGTATACGCTGTTAAAATTTTATCATAAAAATCGTAATAAGTTTGTATTACAGACACACAATTATGACACAAGACGAAATATTAATTCAACATTAGTAGAACCTAAATGTCTCACATCTGCTGGTCTAAAGCATAGCATTAATTCTGGCCCTCGGTTGTACAATGCTTTAACTAAATTACACCCAGAACTTCTAACATGTAACCCACTAACATATAACAAGAAAATTAGAAACGTGTTAATATCTTCAATTTGATTAAATAAATTTATAGCCTATGTGTATGAATTAATCAACCTATATTATATTTGTATTCTATAATTTTGAAATATATATTAGTCCTACTTTTCACGTGCGATATTATTCTTCTCTAGTGTTAATATTATATTATTTAATTCCATTGCCGCTGTAATTATATTTTAGTTCCTGTTTTATTTTACTCATTTATTATTATTATTATTATTATTATTATTATTATTATTATTATTATTATTATTATTATTCTTTTCATTTTAATATTATATCTGAACTGCGACCGAGCACGAGCGCTGCTCATTCGGTCTCAAATTTTGTTAATACTACTGTATCTTCTTTTTATATTGCTTGTATTATTTTATTTCTATTTCTCTTGTTTGTTTTGTAATTATATTCTTTATTCTGTATATTTAAATTTAAATAAACAAATAAATAAATAAATAAAGATGTGAAGATAATGGTATTTGTGACGTATTGTTATTCTTGTTATTTTAAAGTACGAGTACTTCGTACTCTGTGGTTGAGAAAAGAGGTCGAACATATTTTCTTAGCATGAAGTTATTGTTACAGACTCGCCGCGAAATTTTTCCCAAACTTTCGCCAATCCACGTGTAAATAGGCTGAAAAGCACTGACCTGCAGAGTTTACTGTGTACCAATGCCATTATGTCATAGCTTTACTAAACCTGGAGTCTGAGAACAAGTGACTATCTTTATTGCTATGGGGGACGCTACCGAAAACAAATGAAGAAGTCATTACATAAAATGCCCATGATATCCGATCTCAGACGTTTCTCCTCTTGTAATTTGTATCCGCGTGTCGTAGCCTATTACAGGTGAGGGAGAGGGGGCGTACTAGCGGCGAGACGCAAGATGTTTCCCGGTTTTATCTGCTACTTGATGCAAGTTAAGGTCTGTTCTCCCAGCGGGGGTCCATTAGACGTACCCATGCAGCACCTCTACGCATGACAGGACTATGTCCAGCTGACCATTCAGTGCTGCCAATCTAATTAAAATAAATAGTAATTGTAATTATTTATTTTGCATCAATTGCAGGTCTAGGTCATCTTACAACGAACTGTTTCTGACATAAACAAAGAGAAAGACCAGTTACATTCCTTTAACTTCAGGTTATCCAGAGAATAGATACTAGGTTCCTTAACGACTTAGCCTATTTAACATCGCTGCACCAATTACGCTGTTATTCAGCGTCAATAGAAATATTTATTTGTAGAAAATTCTTTTGAGAAGATTAACTCCATATGTAGATGAAATTATTGGGGATCATCAGTGTAGTTTTGGGCGTAATAGATCAACTATTGATCAGATATTTTGTATTCGACAGATAATGGAGAAAAAAAATGGGAGTATAAGGGTACAGTGCATCAGTTATTCATAGATTTCAAAAAGGCATATGACTCGGTTAAGAGAGAAGTTTCATATGATATTCTTATTGAATTTGGTATTCCCAAGAAACTAGTTCGATTAATTAAAATGTGTGTCAGTGAAACGTACAGCAGAGTCCGTATAGGTCAGTTTCTGTCAGATGCATTTCCAATTCACTGCGGGCTAAAGCAAGGAAATGCACTACCACCTTTACTTTTTAACTTCGCTCTAGAATATGCCATTAGGAAAGTCCAGGATAGACCTAACAGAGAGGGTTTGGAATTGAACGGGTTACATCGGCTGCCTGTCTATGCGGATGACGTGAATATGTTAGGAGAAAATCGACAAACAATTGGGGAAAACACGGAAATTTTACTTGAAGCAAGTAAAGAGATAGGTTTGGAAGTAAATTCCGAAAAGACAAAGTATATGATTATGTCTCGTGACGAAAATATTATACAAAATGGAAATATAAAAATTGGAAATTTATCCTTCGAAGAGTGGAAAAATTCAAATAAATGGGAGCAACAGTAACAAAAATATATGATACTCGGGAGGAAATTAAACACAGAATAAATATGGGAAATGCCTGTTATTATTCGATTGAGAAGCTTTATCATCCAGTCTGTTGTCAAAAAATCTGAAAGTTAGAATTTATAAAACAGTTATATTACCGGTTGTTCTTTATGGTTGTGAAACTTGGACGCTCACTTTGAGAGAGGAACATAGGTTAAGGGTGTTTGAGAATAAGGTGCTTAGGAAAATATTTGGTGCTAAGAGGGATGAAGTTACAGGAGAATGGAGAAAGTTACACAACACAGAACTTCAAGCATTGTATTCTTCACCAGACATAATTAGGAACATTAAATCCAGACGTTTGAGATAGGCAGGGCATGTAACACGTATGGGCGAATCCAGAAATGCATATAGAGTGTTAGTTGGGAAAAAGACCATTGGGGAGGCCAAGACGTAGATGGGAAGATAATTTGAGGGAGGTGGGATATGATGATAGAGACTGGATTGATCTTGCTCAGGATAGCGACCGATGGCGGGCTTATGTGAGGGCGGCAATGAACCTCCGGGTTCCCTAAAAGCCAGTAAGTAAGTAAGAAATATTGATATTCATTCATGCAATAATTCATAGTTTTCTTCCCAAGGGCAGGTCTTTCATTGTAAATCCAGCATTCTCCAATCTTTCCTATTTTCTGCCTTCCTCTTAGTCTCAGAGTATGATCCATATATCTTTAATGTCGTCTAACATCTAATCTATTCTTCTGCCCCGAACATTTATCCCGTTCACCATTCCTTCCAGTGCATCCTTCAGTACGCAGTTTCTTCTCAGCCAGTGACCCAACAAATTCCTTTTCCTCTTCCTGATTAGCTTCAGCATCATTCTTTCTTCACCCACTCTTTCCAACACAGCTTCATTTCTTATTCCGTCTGTCCATTTCACACACTCCATTCTTATCCATATCCACATTGCAAATGCTTCTAGACGCTTCTCTTCACTTCGTCGCAATGTCCATGTTTCGGTACAGGGTTTAAGCTAGAAAAGAAATAATTGCCGTAAAACGCACAAGTAACACTTATAGCTATATAACAAACAACTCTATTATAACATAATCAGTGCTTGCGACCGGGGCACCTTACATTCTTAGAAGCATATCGCTTATCGGATGACTTGTAATGAACAAAACAATCACCCAGTGTCGCTAGGGATATCGGAGAGTATTTTGTTTTCGATACAGACAACAGCAACTCCTTGATTTGCCGATGTTAACATTTGAGTGAGATAATAAATTAAGGCGTATAAACACATTACACATTCAGTCAATGCCTTTCTTGCACTCCATGGAGACGAAATCAAAATTTGTTATGGTTTCGTTATGCTTTGTTATTAATCTAGTTGATTATAGGCGAAGACTTTTTAAACATGGCACAAACTACACTGCATCCAAGCGTTCAGCCACTGCCATCGTGATCTAGACCAGGCCGTAATGCAGGTTTTGTGACGTCACTCGATGAGTCGGGCTTTTCTATATGAGTATACGGAGCTGAGTGAAATATATTACTTTATAGCGTGTCGGCACTCAATTTTATTTAGTGTAATGTGTGTATAAGACCCCTTCACACTTCTTATTGCATAATATGTTGCAGAAATAATTACAAAACTGTGTTATTTTAATGTGAACGGAGTTTTACATGTTAACATAACCTGGTTGCATCAACATTTTAAGTTTGGAATGGAAGCTATTTTGAGATTTAATAAAGAAGAATTATTTTTATTGTGATTTTAATTTAGCACATCTACCTTCCTTACTTGTAGGTACAAAATTTACCACAGTCCCTCCTATGAAATTAGTGTATGTACAGTTGTGTGTTAATCTGGTAGGTTAGATAAATACAATTCATTACAACCCAGTATAGGAGGGAACAAATAAATAATACAATTAAATTTTTATTCAATGTAATATGTGCATAAGTTCCATTTATGTGTTGCATAATGTGGCAGGAATAATAAATAAAACTGTGTTATTTTTATGTGAAGAGAATTTACCATGTTAACATAACCTATCTGCGTCAACATTTTAGGCTTAAGTTGAGAACGAAAACGGTTTTGAGATTTAACAAAGAAGAATATATTTTTTAGGATAAACTTCAGAACACGGTTACCGTCCTTACTTATAGGTAGAAAATTCACCACAGTCCCTCCTATGAAATGTACATACGTTATATTACTTAGTAGCGCTGAGGTATAGTTCCGGTAATTTCTGAACTGAAAACAGTTGAATTTATTTTTTGTGGAGATGCATTTGATCCTATAAGCAAGGCATATTAAAATCCTGAACGAACCGAACTAATTTGTATATGCAAGATATATGAATACGAAGGGAACTACCTCAGCGCTAGTTTAGCCCTAGTAACATATTAAACTAATCAGACTTCAGACTGGAGTACCGTATGAAACGAATAAATACAATTGAAGTGTAGACAAATTGCATTTATGAGTTATACGTAGCGTTATGCTTAATTATAATGCATAATTGCGAATATGGAAATAAGGCAAGTACTGATAGAATAAACATAACCTATAACTTCAACACATTAAAATATGCGTGCGATGCAACTGAAAATTGTTGAAACGTGCATAAATGAATGTGCAAGAATTTCGTAATGAAGCATGAGTGCTTTATTTCAACTAATTACAATTCTAGATACTGTAACAGTAATGGAAACTATAGGGTATAATTTTTTGTAATATACTATATATATCTCGTTTTTAGTTCAAATTGTGTATATTATCAAACGTCGTATTATTTACTCGTATAATGTAGGTTATTCACAAATAAAAAGGGAGCAATAATTTAAATTTAATAAGACAAATACGGTAAACTAACAATAATGGATTAGACAAGAGTAACATTGGTAACGCTGCACTTAGGCCTAATCACAACTTACTTTACATGCCAGTCACTGTTTCACTTTCACGTATATATTATTACACATATTTAGCCTACTGTTTATAAGACCAAAATTTCACTTAACCACATAAGGGCGCAATATTTAATCGAAATAAAGGCAGGTATTACACATACGAACTTTGCCTGCAACAACGTAATTTTCACACCAAAAATAATATTATACCTTAAATTGCAAGTAAATTGTGTCTCAAGCGTCTCACAATCACTGTTTAAAATTTTACTGACGCAATTACACTGCATTTCAGAGAAATATATGTTATTCTTCATGCACTGCAACTAATTCATATGGTTGAAAGACCGCCTTTCGCGATCAGCTGTTAAGCGAGTCACGTGGTCTGCCTTACGGCCTGTATTAGATCACGATGGCAGTGGTTCAGCCGTATCAGAAGGAGGTCACTATCATCGCAATCTTATGATAAGTGTTGCCAATTGAGCGATTCTGTCGATTTTTTACTTTTTCGGCGACTATTTCTTTTATCTTTTCTATAGGTAAAATAAGAATTGAACGACTTTTTCAACAGTGGCGAAGCCCTTTAGATGCTTTTGAGGGTTAACGTACCCAAAAAAATTTGAGTTATACCTAGTAAGAGTACGCTTATAAGTTCGCAATAACCGTAACATTGGGTTTCACTCCGATCCTTCCATATATCAAGTTCACTATTGGCAGTCATTCCAGGATGCAGAGTTCAGTCCGAGGCTTGGGGCAGAAGCCTCTAAAGATATGGCTACGACCTTGACTCGCAAGCTTGAGGGGGGACCGGGGAGGGGATATCGATTCGCTACATCTCCGTACGAAACGAGGTTAGCCTTAAATCACAATAATACGTTGTGCTATATACTGCGTTGTTGAATGTTAGTTTAATCAAAAGTATATACGTGTGTGTGTTACATATTAGTTTTGTGCAAAATAGCTCATATTGTGAGAACATTGAGGTCATTATTTGTAGAATGTTCAAGTTCGGCATATGAAACAAAATTTGCTTAAAAAGATAGGAGATGGACACCACATTTACATATTAAAATAGCGGGTGGAGGATGAGAAAATAGAATTTTTCAATTGTTATGGCAGGTCCTATAAGAAATATCCTTAGCTAACTGGATGCACTGAGACAAATAAGTTAGACTGTTATACTACTGTATCTGTATTCTGTTTGGGGGTGGTCAACATCTTCTTGTGAGGTCTGTGTCAAAAAAAAAGTTTGATATATAAGCCGAGAAACATCTGCTCTGTAAAAAGATAAAATGTAAGCAGATTTTCTCTGCCTACACAGTATTTACATCTTAGCTTCCCACTGTTTTTCAACATCCTGTAGCGACAAAAATAATACTTTATCTACTGACAATAAGGGATCTATGGACTTTTGGCGATTTTCCGGACCTTCAGTTGGCAACACTAGTTACGATCAGTTTCTTTGTGGTTACGACACGCATTGTACTGTGGAGATCATAATATGTAAACTGTAGCACGTTCCGAAGTTACGTTTTGAGTCTTCTTTCACACCTACCCTACGTCCGACCGTGTTGTCGCAACTATGATAACCTAAGAAGCGATTAATGCAAAATATTCGTACTTTGACATAGATTTAATAAATACAAAAAAATTACGTTATTCCTTCTCCTCACCTTCGTTCTCCGTTCCTCGCTATTTTTTTCCCTTATATCTCATATAGTACCTTATTTTATAGTACTGACTATTATGACAAGTGTTGTATTGCATGTTTCCACGTATTCACATTTTTTTTATGCTCTAGTGATATTTAACTTATTTTATATTTTTGTTTTCATATTTTCCGATAATGGTATATCTCTAATGTGATACGTTGAGCTATATATAATCATAATTTTCGTTACTGTGTGTACTTAAAAAATACTGTATTCATTGTATGCTTTGTACTGCACTATTTTTTAATACTATTAGTATTATTATTACTATTAGGCCTATTATTATTATTATTATTATTATTATTATTATTATTATTATCAATAATTGTCTTATTTTTTATACTTTGTATGCCTCTTTTATTTTGACCTGCTGTTCACATTTTATTATGCCTTTTTCTTTCTTTCTGTATGTTATATATTATGTCTGATTTCTTCTTACTTGTTGTTTACATTTTATTATTATTATTATCTTATTCAGTTTTGTGTGTAAAATTGTAGTGTACTTTGTAAATTTGTAGTGTTTTTGTAACGCAGTTTTTACTCCTGGTTGAGTGTTGGAGAAGACCGTATGGCCTTAATTCTGCCAGGTTAAATAAATCATTTATTATTATTATTATTATTATTATTGTTATTATTATTATTATTATTATTATTATTATTATTTTGTTATTTACACATTCCTCTTTTCCTCCTTTTCCTCTTCCCTTCTTTCTTTTTTTCTTTCTCTTCACTTTACTCCTTGTCCCGTTCTTTTCATCTTTCCTTTTTACAATCTTTTTTCTTTCTGACTTTTCTCTCATATTTTTTTCCTGTCAGCTTTTGTCTTATAAATGTTTCCTTCCAGCTCTCATCTTATAATTTTTCCTCCTATGTTTTCTTTTTTCTCCTCTACCTTTTCACCTTCTTCTCTTGCATGTTGGAATTCCTCATAGATTATTATTAAGACATTAGAAAATATTCAAAAACGGGCTCTCAAGTGATGTCGTAATAATTCAACATTAAAATGGGACACACTCACGGACCGGAGAACGCGAATTCGATTATGTGTAATGTTCAAAACATATAGAGGTGAGCCTGCCTGGAGAGAAATAAAAAATAGGTTGCAGCCGCCAAAATACTCTCCAAGGAACGACCACTGACATAAATTGAGGGAAAGAAGACAGAGGACGGACACTGGAAAGTTTTCTTTTCTCAATCGTACTATACAGGGACTGGAATGCTTTACCTGCAGACTTACTAAAGGCTTTACCAATAACCAAAAATGTATTTAAAAATAGGCTTAAAGACTTCATTAATAGACGGGACTATATTATGCATACTATTTAAAGAGTGTAATTGATGTTTTGTTATTTGAAGTGTTGTATCAGTGAAGAAGTGTATTGTGTCAGTGAAGTGTAAAGTGTGTTGTATCAGCGAAGTGTGTTAATGTCAGTGAAGATTTATAGATTCTAATGCATACACGGGCATCGTGCCTCACTTGAGAAATAATGCCTCACTGACCTTCACAGAGCTTATCGCTCTGAGTGACATCATCTTCACAGTCCCCGTTCCTCCCTCACGCAGCTCCTAGGCGTGGGCAGGTTTTACATCAGTTTCATAAGCAATATCAGTGGTGGCATAATGGCATTATCAAAGCAGTGTGTACGCGTTAGAAAACGATTATTTCATGAGAAATGGGAGGAAGAATTTTTTTGCTGTTTAGAAGGAGAGAACATACGATGTATGTTATGCTCGAAAATCCTATTAGGCATTAATAAATTTAATATACAACGACATTACTCCTTATGTCATAAAGAACATACTGAACTAGAAGGTAAGACAAATTAAATGTTATTTTTCGTACTATTCCGAAGAAAATTTATGATCTTAACATTTGTATAGTATACTAAATACGACATTATACCTTAAACACGCTGCATTAAAAGGTACGAGGAATTAAATGTTGTTTGTACGTATTATTTCCAAAAGAAATTTATATTAAAAAATATCAAATGTGCGTAGAAAACGAAATATGATTTTCTGAAATTATTTTAGGTCGAGAACGTGCAAATCTAATAAGTAATCTTGATAAACGCCACAATATTCAAGAAAATAAACGTAGACAACGTGATGGAATATTATTGGCCAGTTACGCAATTTCTCGCCTGTGATTTAAATCAATTCAATGATGGAGAAATAGTAAAGAGGTTTATGATTAAAGCTGCCGAATTAATTTACCAAATTGAATAAAAGTTTTCGAGTCTCTCACGTTAACCAAGCGCTTTCCTAATAATTCGCCACTGACCGCCTTAGCGATTACGATAAGGTGACGCAGGTCACAGCAGTTTATATTTCCCATCCTACTCTGCAGTCTCCTCTCCTAGTAAACAAACTATTTCAAATCGAGTGCCTCACGTAATCGAAAATTTTGCCCATGTATGTTCTAATGGTAGAGCAAAGTATTTTAACAGTGAAATGTTTTTGAAATGTTAGTGAAATCAGGATAGTATCAGTGAAATGTGTCGTAATACCAATGCAGTGAGTGTGTTGTGAGCGAAATGAGTGTAGTGCTGAAAGGTACAGGGACATCATTTTATTTTTACTTGCATTTTTATTGTACCTGCATTTCTGAATGTACTTCACTCCCACCCCTTCACTAATGTCCTTGCTCCCGTCAGACACACAAACTTACGGCCGCTGTTGCATTCGAAGTCTTCAAGCAGTGAAGCAAACACTGCAGTGTATAGTGTGTTTCATAAATATGATTGCTTTTTCTATAGAAGAAAGAACCTATATTAATAATATCGTACTAAAAAATTATATTCAGGAAACGATAAATTCAATTTCAGAGAATATGCTTCAAAATGTTTTTAATAATACGCGTAAAGAATTGAAGCCTGCATTGTAATGAACGGCAACCATTTTCAGCAACTTGTTTAAAAATTCAGATTAGCTTATTTTGAATTGAGGTGGCTAGAAGCAAAGAAATGCTAGTGACATTTATAATAACATGAGTTAAGTGCATCCAGTGTAAGCAAAAGTATCTAAAATTTTAGTGGCAAAGGGATATTTTAATCGCATCACACATTAAAATTCAAATAAAAAATTTCACCGATTTTACGAAAGCTTAAATATTTAAACCCCATTTTCCCAAAAGTAACTTAAGTGCACTTACAGCCCTTTATTTATGACCCCGTCAATTTAAATGCACTCTCTATATTGTATGTTAACATCAATAATTAATATGCTAAATAAAGTAAACATTACATAACGAACATAACCGCCTGAAAAGTTGAGTTTTTGAAAAAAAAAAAAAATGTTACTACTCTACTGTATTTTGATAAATTCCGTAAAAGTGATGATCAAACTGAAAATAGTAATATCGTATTTCCCTACAACATAAATGGATACACTACTTTTCTCTCCTCCTATACCTAGTAAAATGATTTGTTTACATATTGCGCTAGTAACATCAAACTCCTATAATGGAAGGAGGCAACAGTGTTTCCGAGTATAGCCAGGTTAATGTTAAAAATGTTGGTAAAAATAAAGTGATGTCCCTGTACTTGTGCAGATATGAACATATCATACTCGTGGGTTTTAGTTCGAACTTAGGGTTAAGATACAGATTAGATTTACTTTAAATGTTATTTTAAATGATCGTGCTTCCTTTTTGTTTAGGTTGCTTCTTGGTAATTTTATTATTATTATTATTATTGATATTATTATTATTATTATTATTATTATTATTATTACTACTATTAGTATTAATTATTAATTTAATATTAATTGTGCTTATTATTAATTGTCATTATTGAGTGTATTTAGTTACCACTTCCACCGGGTATTTACCCATTTGCAGTGTGAATAAGCTAAATACATACATACATACATACATACATACATACATACATACATACATACATACATACATACATACATACATACATACATACATACATACATACATACATAATCCAATACTTCGTCTCTTCTTATCATTTCTAGCTTGTTCTCCATTTCATCTTACTATTTCCTATGCGTTTCCACTCACTTATCTTCTCCTCCTCATCCCCATTTCCTATTCATTTCCTCTCCCTTCCCAACTTCTCTTCCTTTTCTTCTCTCCCTTCTGTATTATGCTTTCTCTTTATCCTCCGATTCTCTCTACTCCTTATTCTGCTTATCATGAACCATCTCCCCCTTCCTTATCACGTTTTCCTCTCTCCTTCACCTCTCCTTCTTCTCCTCTTTACCTTTCATTTCCTTTTTCTCATCTTCATTTTCTTCCTAGTCTCGTTCTTTTCTCCTCCTTCCCTTCCTCTTTACTCTCTACAATTTTTCCCTTCCATGAAGATTATTTCTCACAAGTCTTTCATTAACTAATCACGAATTAATACTTTCCCTGTTAAATACCCCGAGAAAAACTCCAACTGTGACCTTGTAATCGACAAAGCAGACATTGCAGATAGTTTTCCTCACGGTATTCCCGTTTTCCTCCAACTGCGAAGAGGATATTTACATTATTTCGTAAAGACATTCGCATTCAAGATTGCATAGGAAATTTGCTCGTAAATAACCGTGTATTAGGCAATGTTCTGTAGTTCCAATTAACATTAACCCATACAGTATATGCCGAAATATTTCACCAAACAGTAAATTTTAAGTGCCGAGGGAAGAATATTATAACATAACTCCGCAATGAATTTATCAATTATTATGAAACAAGTTCTGGATATATTATCTTAGTGTATATTATCATAATTTACTTACAAATGGCTTTTAAGGAACCCGCAGGTTCATTGTCGCCCTCACATAAGCCCGCCATTGGTCCCTATCCTGTGCAAGATTAATCCAGTCTCTATCATCAAATCCCACCTCCCGCAAATCCATTTTAATATTATCCTCCTATCTACGTCTCGGCCTCCCCAAAGATCCTTTATCCTTCGGTCTCCCAACTAACACTCTATATGCATTTCTGGATTCGCCCATACGTGCTACATGCCGTGCCCATCTCAAACGTCTGGATTTAATGTTCCAATTATGTCAGATGAAGAATATAATGCGTGCAGTTCTGCGTTGTGTAATTTTCTCCATTCTCCTGTAACTTCATCCCTCTTAGCCCCAAATATTTTCCTAAGGACCTTATTCTCAAACACCCTTAACCTATGTTCCTCTCTCAAAGTGAGAGTCCAAGTTTCACAATCATACAGAATAACCGGTAATACAATTGTTTTATAAATTCTAACTTTCAGAAATTTTGACAGGAGGCTAGATACAAAAGCTTCTCAACCGAATAATAACAGGCATTTGCCATATTTATTCTGCGTTTAATTTCCTCCCGATGTCATTTATGTTTGTTACTGTTGCTCCAAGATATTTGAATTTTTCCACCTCTTCGAAGGATAAATCTCCAATATATTATCATAATACATGCACAAAATAATAAAATTAATGAGTTTCAAATTACATTACTGTGCAAATTAGATTTTCAAACTTTGCGTGTTTGTTCTATTTATTGACTCATGCATAATAGTGAATTACTTAAGGCGTTACTAGCCATATTTATTTTATAATACTGTAGTAGCCCTAATGGTTTAATAAAATTATTGTTAATAGAGATGAATGCTTACTTTGGGGTTTCGTAACAACCTGTTTTTTTTTTTACGGCGATGGCTTGTTCACTTTGAGAGAGAACAAAGATTAAGGGTTGAATAATTTCAAGGGAAATATCGTTCCGCGGCCAAGTATCGATCCCGGGAACCCCTCGCTTAGCGCACGAATGCTCTAGCGCTCTACCCAAGAACTATACCCGACATCGTCTCAATTTTTCTCTTTATATCCACACAAGTGAGCTGACAAGGCGCCAGAAACCCAAATTTGAGTGCACACAAACTCTGTGTGACTGGAATTGTGGTTTTCTGTTAACGTACATACAGTGACGTATAGGTATGTTATGCAAATCTGACTTTAAGGTAGGCCTACGAATAGTTCGGGGCAGAATAAGATATCAGATGATAGACGACATTAAGATGTATGGATCATATGCGGAGATTAAGAGGAAGGCAGAAAATAGGAAAGACTGGAGAATGTTGGGTTTCCAGTGGAAGACCTGCCCTTGGACAGAACACTATGAGTGAATGAAAAGGAAAAGATTTTTGGGCCGTGCGCTGAAACGATGGAATAGAACGTAACAGGCCACTAGGCCTAAAGGCCCATTCACAATGAAAATTAAACACAACCGTAACATAAACACAGAAGTTTGCGAACAGGCTACCAAATGGGATCATTCACAATGATTCACATAAGCATTGACATAAACATTACCGTAAGACGTTAACATGAAAGTTTGCAAACTCCAACTTTCAAGCTAATGCTTACGTGATTTTCAAATAGAACACAATCGTGGAGCGCTGAAGTATACGACAGAATATGAGAAAATGGCGTTGTTGTTATGTTTCCATGGTTACCAAGTATGTTTGCGGTTATGTTTATGTTCCCATCGTGAATGATGATATGACTTCTTGATTTTAATGTAACGTTTATATTCTTAAGTTGAATGTATTGAGTCAGCTAATTCAGGTTCATGACTTACAATATGTCGACATCTGATCACCTAATTGGAATAATAAGTTATTATTAAAGTAAGACCTAAATAATTACAATTAAATTGTGAAAAGGAGCAGATAAAATAAGGTTTAATGTCTTAATGGTTATCACGATTGGTTTAAACATGCACTAAAACCAGACGTAAGTGCAAGTTTGAACCAATAAATTATTGAGATTTGCAATAAAATAATGAGTCTAGGAAATTGTATATTTAGTATGTAGAACTACATTTGTTTATAGATCTTTTGTTATATTATTAAGTTTTGTACTTGTGAACTATATCAATAAATCAATATGTCAATATATTCTTAAGTTAACGCTTACGTTATGTTTAATTTTCATTGTGAATGAGCCTTAATACATGATAAGAAAAAGAAGGGAAAGAAAGAAAAAAAGAAAGAAAGAAAGAAAGAAAGAAAGAAAGAAAGAAAGAAAGAAAGGAAAGAAAGGAGAGAAATAAAGAAAGAAAGAAGAAATAAAGAAAGAAAGAGCTCTAGACTTGACAAGATTAGGCCCTACAATTTATTATTCATTTTTACGGCAAATAACTAAGAACGGCTAGATGTGGCCGAGAATTCACCATGAGATTACCTAACATTCGCCTTACAGTTGGGGAAAACCTCAATACAAACCCCAATAGTAATCTGCCCAATTGAGATTCGAACCCATGCCGCTAAATACCCTTATATGAAGTGTCCGACTCGTTACCGTCTGGTGGTCCACCATATTCTTGTCGCAGTTCCTTCTATAAGGTAATAGTAGGGACATGATGTCTTCTTTATGCACCACAAATTGCTTCCGAACACGCAGAATTTTGAACTCGGATCCTCGTCGTAGTCGTTTGGTGTAACGGCGGATTGAAGACATTCGTCCTTTGCTTTGTAACCTGTGACATTCTTCCACGCTGCAACCAGAACGTTTAAAAGTCCTTTCCGCTGATTTTCCAGATTGATACCGGCCGGCGAGGGCAACCTGCTGCAACTTTATACTTTGGGATATTTACATAACAGATGGAGCACCCTTCTTCAAGATTTACAGTCCGATAACCCACACAACATCTCAAAACTCTCTCATATACATTTCGGATGTGTAAATCTGAAGTCACATTTCACGTTACCTCCCCTCCGCCCCTTCCAGAGAATAATAGGCCTACATGTTATCAAACACGTGGAGAGAAGTTACAGGCTTGTTTATCGATGATATATCATCTGAAAACATTAACAGACTAACTTCATTCTCGGTATGATTTGAAACTTTCAACGTGTTCAAAGTAGTGCGACATTTTGGGGTTTGTCGAAGACACTGTAACATCCAGTGTTTTGAAGTTATGTAGGCCTATAGGTTCCATCATTGGGATGGGAAGGAAAAGAGGGCATCGTACTTGTGGGATCCTTTACCAAACAGTTGCTCTCCAGGAGTGGTGGCGTAAGGTGAGATCAGAGGTCCAATTTTGAAAAATAGATAGATATATAAGTAGCGAATAAATAAATAAATAAACAAACAATTTAAAAATTAATAAATTAATAAGTAAATAAAAAATTAAAAAATGAATGAATGAATGAATGAATGAATGAATGAATGAATGAATGAATAAATGAATAAGTAACGAATAAAAACATAAAAGAAGTATGAAACAAAATACAAAGATAGAAGATCGACACCACATTTACATATTAAAATAGAGCATACGTGGACACAATTTTCGGTTACGTGAGGCACTCGATTTGAAATAGTTTCTTTACTAGGAGAGGAGACTGCAGAGTAGGATGGGAAATATAAACTGCTGTGACCTGCGTCACCTTATCGCAATAGCTAAGGCGGCCAGTGGCGAACTATTAGGAAAGCGCTTGGTTAACGTGAGAGACTCGAAAACTTTTATTCAATCTGGCAAATTAATTCGGTTGCATTAATCATAAACCTCTTTACTATTTCTCCATCATTGAATTGATTTAAATCACAGGCGAGAAATTGTATAACTAGCCAATAATATTCCATCACGTTGTCTACGTTTATTTTCTTGAATATTCTGGCGTTTATCAAGAATACTTAATAGATTTGCACGTTCTCGACCTAAAATAATTTCAGAAAATCATATTTCGTTTTCTACGCACATTTGATATTTTTTTTATAAATTTCTTTTGGAAATAATACGTACAAACAACATTTAATTCCTCGTACCTTTTAATGCAGCGTGTTTAAGATATAATGTCGTATTTAGTATACTATACAAATGTTAAGATCATAAATTTTATTGGGAATACTGCGAAAAATAAAATTTAATTTGTCTTACCTTCTAATTCAGCATGTTCTTTATGACATAAGGAGTAATATCGTTGTATATTAAATTTATTAATGCCTAATAGTATTTTCGAGCATAACATACATCGTATGTTCTCCCCTTCTAAACAGCAAAAAAACTCTTCCTCCCATTTCTCATGAAATAATCGTTTTCTAACGCGTACACACTGCTTTGATAATGCCATTATTCCACCACTGATTTTGCTTATGAAACTGATATAGAACCTGCCCACGCCTAGGAGCTGCGTGAGGGAGGAACGGGGACTGTTAAGATGAGGTCACTCAGAGCGATAAGCTCTGTGAAGGTCAGTGAGGCATTATTTCTCAAGTGAGGCACGATGCCCATCCATGAAATAGAGGATGAAAGAAGACGAAATAAAAATGTTCAATTTTCATAGCATAAAAACAATATCTTTGGCTAATAGGGGGCCATGAGAGAAATAAGTTACACTGTTATGCTTGTATTCCAGCTGTGACCAAAACTCGAGCTGCAGTGATTACATGTGACAGACAGCCTATGAAGTAAGGAGACGGAGGAAAGGTAGTTGGCATGAAAACTACAACCAGTGGTGGTTCCTGTACTAATATCTTGATCAATCCCGCGGATAAATATCTCAAGATTTGCTGTATCAGTAATGTCACTGTCGAAAAGTATTGGGAATTAATTTGAATAAGGAACAAAAAAAAAGTTTCCTTCCCAGCCAGGATTCGAACCACGAAAGTCTTAGTTACCAGTCTATCGTGCTCTGGAATGAACAAGGTTCTGAAATTAGCTACAAGGGTCGGTTCGGTTTTTTTTTTTTTTGCCACTACTGTACATATCAACCAGAACTTCAATCAGAGAACCCTATAGTTGTTAATGTCTTTTATGCTCGACCATGCCGAAATGTACTAATTATACACATGGTAGCAGTCCTTTAATGCATGTCATTAAAGTACATCTACTCATTAAAGTACAGGTCTTCAGCCAATGATAACTCAGCTTACATGTGTTCAGCCAATGACAAGTCAGCTTTGTACCGTTATAAAACCGCAAGTATCGATTATTCTCGGATATGCAATCGAAAGAGAATTAGCGAAAAGTCACAGAGGCTGGAAATCCAATACTGTCGCAGAAGGTTATGTTCTGTTACTATAATAATTAGCGTTAATTGTAAATAATATTAAAATAAATTCAATTTGTCATCTCGGTTTTCAATGTCGAATTCAATAATCAAGGTTATAATATTATAATATTATCAAGTTTAATGGGACTACGTCAAGGTCAATGACATTATTGTTCCTCGGAAAAAATCCATACTTTCGCGTCTGCGCACATCTCACAATTCACGACCTACAACAAGGTCACTTCCGATCTTGTCAGATACAAATAAAATGTATACATCTGAATACCGGTAATTTCAAGTTAGAAATATGGTCGAGCATAAAAAGTCGTATGAAACTCGCCTATAATGGTAATTAAGAAGCTCGTATGAAAATTATGAAACTCGCTTGTGCTCGTTTCATAAATATCCATACTCGATTCTTAATTACTATCATTATAGGCTCGTTACATAATGTACTATTAATTACTGTAAGCAGATGCATTATTTCATTAATAAATCATTTTAAGGAGATATGTTTTGTTCTTGGTGAGTTCAACTGTAATACCTGAATGAATGAATGAATGAATGAATGAATGAATCGATGGACGGACGGATGATTGATTGATTGATTGATTGTAGTCAGAGAAGAGGAATTTTATTAATGATATAGTAGGCCTAAACGATGATAATCGTGTCCTTGCAAGAGCTTTTGGAACTCTTCCATGGCTCAATGTGGTCTGTCTTTGCCGACATCCCACAAAGACTGTGAAACAAATCGAATATTCGGTAAACCGACCCTGAGACACTTCGCGAGAGGGAAGAGCTTTGCTTACTGACTACAGCGCCAGGCGTTCAATAACAGTATTTATAATTTATATTTTTCGTAACCGGTTTTGCACGACTCTATCATAGAACCTATCCCACTCGCGAAATATGACGTATACGCTAATGTAGCCTATGAACAACTAATCTTATCTTCGTACATCCTGGGACAGAATACAGTCCCTAATAATAATAATAATAATAATAATAATAATAATAATAATAATAATAATAATAATAATAATAATAATAATAATAATAATAATAATGTTGATCTAAATGAGGGGTTGGAAAGCAATGGTGGATTGTTAATGTTTAGGTGAGGGGTTTGGACTTTTTCCATTGCTGGTTGTCACAATCAAAAAATTAAGACACACAACGTTTCGAAGGGTGGTTCTCCCTTCGTCTTCAGGTGGAAGGAAGGAGAGAAGAGAAAAAGCCTATTGTTGGGATCGTTACGTACAGCTGTACGTAGACCCTACTGTCCCAAAAGGTTATGTTCTGTTACTATAATAGAGTTAATTGTAAATAATATTCAAATAAATTCAATTTGTCATCTCGTTTTTCAATGTCGAATTCAATAATCAAGGTTATATCAAGTTTAACGGGATTATATCAAGGTCAATGACATTATTGTTCCTCGGAAAAAACCAATACTTTCGCGTCTGCGCATATCTCACAATTCACGACCTAGAACAAGGTCACTTCCGATCTTGTCAGATACAAATAAAATGTATACATCTGAATAATTTCAATTTAGAAAAATATGGTCGAGCATAAAAAGTCGCTTGCGCTCGTTTCATAAATATCCATACTTGCGTCTTAATTACTATCATTATAGGCTCGTTGCATAATGTACTTTTATTTATTTATTTATTTATTTATTTACTTATATTTAATTTGCTGTACAACAGCTAGTGGCCAATTATAGTTCAGCACAAAGAATATAACAAAAACATTAGCAATAATTTACAATAAAAGTACAAAGAAATAATTAAATTAATGGCAATTAAATAAAATGATAATTACAAATGAATTAATGGAATCATAAATGAAGAATGGAATCATATAAAACAACAACAATAATAATAATAATAATAATAATAATAATAATAATAATAATAATAATAATAATAATAAAAAATAAATTCGACTGAATGTTAGATGTTCCTGAATAGTATTACATAGGTACCAAATATGATGTAAATCAGTTCAGCCTGCAGGAGTTACTCAAAGGGCCTGACAGACACACAACCGTCTTGTAGCCAAGTCTTGCTCCGGCCGAGCAGGTGGCAGGGGTCACAGTGATATAAGATTTAGCATTCGTGCATCCTGGCATCGAAGCCTCGTTAGTCGACCCCATGTTTCATTATGTATCGCTGTTTCGTGTAATTTCTCGGTAGGAACACAATGGCGCGATGCTCACCGAACCGGGGCTCCCAGGGGGGTGCGCTTTTGGACACGGGACAGGGGTCCGCGTCATATGGAACTCGGAGAGAGATCCAGACATCGCCCTCCGTGCTACAGTGGTCCAAGTCTGTTAAGAATCAGTTACTTCTCTATTCACACGACCTCAAATTCTGTGTATTAAATTAGAAAAACCGTCATCGAGCGGAAAAATCGTTCAGAGTTACCGCTTTGTACGTTATTTCCTTATTCTTACGTCTTTTACCTAAAAATATAAAGGGTGCGTCAGAAAGAACGGATGGATTTCAAACTATCGATACGCAACGAGGAGAGAGATATAGTGAGGGGGACCACGACTGTTGGGTCAGCCATAGAATGCAGTTTCAGTTGAGAATATGGTGTTAGTCTGGTGTACAACGTGCTTTCATCGTAGAGACATTTTTGAAAAATGAAGAGTCTGTGATCGCCACTCAGGACTCATTTCGACATCGGATGTCACGCTAGGATTCCAACTCGGAATACAATTTTGCGGTGGGTGGCTTCATTTCGTATCACAGGTTCAACATTAAAGAAGAAATCACCTGGACGAAATTCTATTGCACTGAGATTGTCCGAGGCTACGGTAAGATCTCGCGCCCTGCGACTTCTTTCTTTGGGACCATTTGAAGGCGTAAGTTTGTAAACATCGATCACATACACTGGACGAACTGAAGACAGCGATTCGTGAAGAAATCGTGGCAATTGCACCAGCTATGACTGTGAAAGTGATGGCGAACATCAGAAAACGCCTCGATGCCTGTATTGAAAGCCAAGGACATCATATGGATAATGTTGTTTTCCATAAATAAACTGCATGTATTGGTGAATATGTTGATAACAATAAATTTTTGATTTGATGAATCTTTACAATTTTCTTGCCATGTGAAATCCATCCGTTCTTTCTGACGCACCCTGTACTTCCTTAATTACTTACTTACTGGCTTTTAAGGAACCCGGAGGTTCATTGCCGCCCTCACATAAGCCCGCCATTTGTCCCTATCCTGAGCAAGATTAATTCAATCTCTATCATCATATCCCACCTCCCTCAAATCCATTTTAATATTAACCTCCCATCTACGTCTCGACCTCCCCAAAGGTCTTTTTTCCCTCCGGTCTCCCAACTAACCAAAAGGCAAATGCCGGGTAATATTTTGGCGAATCCTCGGACCTCACCTCATCTCACTACATTTCGCTAAAATATTGTAAAAAATTGCACAAAATTGTAAAAATTGTAGAAAATTACTAAATTGTAAAACTATAAAAATTTGTAAAAATTGTAATTGTAATATTGTAAAATTTTTACTTGTTCCACATCTTAAAGCTTCATTGCTCATGTAAGATCTATGGAATAGAATGAATGAATGAATGAATGAATGAATGAATGAATGAATGAATGAATGAATGAATGAATGACTATATATGCACTCTGTGACATAATTAGGAACCTTAAATACATACGTTTGAGATGGGCGGGACATGTAGTAGAGTTTTAGTTTAGTTGGAAAACCTGAGGGAAAAAATACCTTTGGGGAAGCCAAGACGTAGATGGGGGGAAAATATTAAAATGGATTTGAGGGAAGTGGGATATATATATGTATATAATGTTAGGGACTGGATTAATCTTGCAAGAGCTAGGGACCGATGGCGGGCTTATGATGAACATTTGAATTGGAAATTACACTGTAAACACCTAATTCAGAAAATGAAAGTTGTCTGTTACCAAATTAGAAATTTGAGATCTCGTGTGTCTCATAGAACCAGTCAGTCCTTGTATTATGCTGAAGTAGAATCGAGATTATCATATGGCATATTCTTCTGAGGGTCAAGTTCGAAGATGAGTGATGGTTTTATTGCTCAGAAGCATGTTGTGAGATGCATGACATATGTTGATAATCGTACATCATGTAGGGAATATTTTAAGAGCTTCCATATTTTAACAATTTATGCTTTATATATTTTTAAGCTTATAGAATTAATACATTCTAATAAGAACAATTTTTATCTAAATAGTGATTTTCATTATTACAACACTCGTTTTGAGAATAATTTTTATATTCCAGCACATCGATTGACAAGTTTCAACAAAACGTATATGATCTATGGCTTAAAAAATATATATGTAATAATGTCAGTGATAAGTCGAGCCAGCAGTAGTAAAAAGAATACTAACAATAATAATATCGGTATTAAGAGTATCAGAAGTAGTGATATCAGTAGTAATGACATTAATATTGACAGACGTATCAGCAGTAATGACATCAGTATTGACAGAAGTACCAGCAGTAATGGCATTAGTACTGACAGAAGTATCAGCAGTAATTACATCAGTATTGACAGAAGTATCAGCAGTAATGACATCAGTATCGACAGAAGTATCAGCAGTAATGACATCAGTATTGACAGAAGTATCAGCAGTAATGACATCAGTATTGACAGAAGTACCAGAAGTAACGGTATTGGTACTGACAGAAGTATCAGCAGTAATGGCATTAGTATTGACAGAAGTATCAACAGTAATGACATCAGTATTGACAGAAGTATCAGCAGTAATAACATCAGTATTGACAGAAATATCAGCAGTAATGATAACAGTATTGACGGAAGTATCAGCAGTAATGATATCAGTATTGACGGAAGTATCAGCAGTAATGATATCAGTATTGACAGAAGTATCAGCAGTAATCATATCAGTATTGACGGAAGTATCAGCAGTAATGACATCAGTATTGACAGAAGTATCAGCAGTAATGACATCAGTATTGACAGAAGTATCAACAGTAATGACATCTGTATTGACAGAAGTATCAACAGTAATGACATCTGTATTGACAGAAGTATCAGCAGTAATGATATCAACATTGACGGAAGTATCAGCAGTAATGATATAAGCATTAACGGAAGTATCAGCAGTAATGCCATCAGTATTGACGGAAATATCAGCAGTAATGATACCAGTATTGACAGAAGTATCAGCAGTAATGACATCAGTATTGACAGAAGTATCAGCAGTAATGACATCAGTATTGACAGAAGTATCAGCAGTAATGACATCAGTATTGACAGAAGTACCAGAAGTAACGGTATTGGTACTGACAGAAGTATCAGCAGTAATGGCATTAGTATTGACAGAAGTATCAACAGTAATGACATCAGTATTGACAGAAGTATCAGCAGTAATGACATCAGTATTGACAGAAATATCAGCAGTAATGATAACAGTATTGACGGAAGTATCAGCAGTAATGATATCAGTATTGACGGAAGTATCAGCAGTAATGATATCAGTATTGACGGAAGTATCAGCAGTAATGATATCAGTATTGACAGAAGTATCAGCAGTAATCATATCAGTATTGACGGAAGTATCAGCAGTAATGACATCAGTATTGACAGAAGTATCAGCAGTAATGACATCAACATTGACGGAAGTATAAGCAGTAATGATATCAGCATTAACGGAAGTATCAGCAGTAATGCCATCAGTATTGACGGAAGTATCAGCAGTAATGATACCAGTATTGACAGAAGTATCAGCAGTAATGATATCAGTATTGATAGAAGTATCAGTAGTAATGATATTAGTATTGACAGAAGTATCAGCAGTAACGATATCAGTATTTACAGAAGTATCAGCAATAATGACATCTGTATTGACAGAAGTATCAGCAGTAATGATATCAGCATTGACGGAAGTATCAGCAGTAATATATCAGTATTGACAGAAGTATCAGCAGTAATATCAGTATTGATAGAAGTATCAGCAGTAACGATATCAGTATTTACAGAAGTATCAGCAGTAACGATATCAGTATTTACAGAAGTATCAGCAGTAATGACATCAGCAGGGAAAGGATTTATATGTAAATACATATTTACTTATAAAGCTAATATAATTTATATTTTGCATTATCTTTATGTTTCACAATGTGTAGGGTTGAAAAATCCTACTTTTATTTTCCATATTTTTCCATATTTTAGAGTTTAGTACATATTTTCGTTAATTTCCATATATTTTCCATATTTCATATAAAACAGTCCATATTATATTAGGTTTAACAATAAAACAAAACAAAATTCCATTAACTTTTAAAAATACATTTCAACAATAGAGATTTAAACACATGTTCAGTAATCCCTTTAACATCAGAGTTATTTGAAAATTAGCAGTCCTATCAACAATGGGAAAGTAAGTTACAAAACTGTATTAATTTAATTTAAAATTTTTAACAGACTTCAGTTGTGCAGCTCAACAGTTAAATGCCAGTCAGAGTACACATAGGTTCAGTTTTGTAAATCATACTATAAAGACGGTAAATATGCCAAAAGTACGTCATTCAGTCAATTTAAAATCAAAACTAACAAGTTACATTTCAGAATTTAAAGAAGATGGTTTATCAACTGACAATAAAATATTATTTTGTAATTTGTGTCAGTGTGCAGTATCATCTACACAAAAGTTCCTGGTGCAACAACACATTACAACTAGTAAACATCAGGCCAACAAACAACTAAATTCCAAGCAGAGACAATTGTTTTTAACACAACCAACAACATCGAATGTAAGATCTGAGTTTAACATCGACCTGTGCCGTTCTCTCATCTCTGCTGATATTCCTCTCTACAAACTAAAGAATAAGGTCTTCAGGGAATTCCTTGAAAAATATACTCAACATACAATCCCGGATGAGTCAACACTTAGGAAGACGTATGCTCCATCCATCTACGATGAGACAATACAGAAGATAAGAGATGAAATTAAAGATAGTTCAATTTGGGTTTCCATTGATGAGACTCCCGACAAAGAAGGTAGACTTGTTGGTAATGTAGTTATCGGTTTGTTAAGTGAACAATATTCTGAACGAATTCTTTTACATTGTGATGTTCTAGAAAAGTGCAATAACAAAACTATAGTTAAACTGTTCAACGAAGCTATGGGTATCCTGTGGCCAAAGGGTATTATGTACGATAATGTGTTATTCTTTATTAGCGATGCTGCCCCTTATATGGTCAAAGCTGGACAAGCATTATCTGTTGTATATCCTAAATTGACTCATTTTACTTGTGTGGCGCATGCATTTCATCGTGTGGCAGAAGTGGTCAGAGACAATTTCCCTAAAGTAGATTTGTTGATTTCATCAGTGAAAAAAGTATTTCTCAAAGCTCCCAGTAGAGTTAACGTGTTGAAAGAAATGTACCCTGAAATTCCATTGCCACCAAAGCCAATTTTAACTAGATGGGGTACATGGCTAGAAGCAGTTGAATATTATGCCGAACATATAGACTCTATTAACAATGTTCTCCTTGCATTGGACTCTGAAGATGCAGTCTCAATTGATACTGCGAAAACAGTTACCTGTGACATAAGTGTGAAGAATGACTTAGCTCACATTCAGCATACATTTTCATGCATCATAAAAACGCTCAAAAGTCTCCAAAATAGGCACCTTTCACTATCTGAAAGTTTTGAAATTATAAATAGTACTGTGGAACAACTGAATCGTGGTAGAGGTAAAGTTGCAGATGCAGTAAGAGCTAAGGTGGACACTGTACTTTCAAAAAACCCTGGATATGAAGAACTACAAAAGGTTGTTGCTGTGATGAGTGGTGAATCAACAGTGAAGATTAACTTGGACTTATCCCCAGCAGACATTGTGAAATTGAATTATGTACCAGTTACTTCTTGTGACGTCGAACGCTCTTTTAGTCAGTATAAATCTATCCTCAGAGACAATAGAAGAAGATTCACTTTTCAGCACTTGAAAGAAATGTTTGTAACCTATTGTTATGGTAACAGACAATAAAAATTGTGTTTTGTTGAAACTACATTGGAAGATAAGGTACGTCCATTATATTTTTTGTTTAGTTTGATTAAAATGTACCAATATTTAACGTACATAGTCATTTTTTTATAATTTTAAGTCCATATTTAATTCCATATTTTGGTAAAAATCCATATTTAATTCCATATTTTGGTAAAAATAACTACATATATATTTACATATTTCATATATTTTTAGTCCATATAAATCCGTTCCCTGGACATCAGTATAGACAGAAGTAAATGATATCAGTATTGACAGAAGTATCAGCAGTAATGACATCAGTATTGGCAGAAGTATCAGCAGTAATTATATCAGATTGTCAGAATTATCAGCAGTAATGATATCAACATTAAGAAGAATAACGATAATAGTAATACTATAGTAAGAGTAGCAGCAGAAGTAGCAGAAGTTGTAATAGTTATGACAGTAATTCTTCCTGAGTTATTCATTTATTGTGAAAGGATAATGATGGACTGAAATTGGGAGATATTACAGCAGTAATCTAAGAAATTTTGTCTCATAAACACTTCGTTGTAAATCTTAGGAAGTACGTCAATGAGCGACATTAACACATGTATGTACTTCCTGGCCGTGATAATAATAATAATAATAATAATAATAATAACACTTACTGGCTTTTAAGAAACCCGGAGGTTCATTGCCGCCCTCACATAAGCCCGCCATTGGTCCCTATCCTGAGCAAGATTAATCCATTCTCTATCATCATATCCCACCTCCCTCAAACCCATTTTAATATTATCTTCCCATCTACGTCTCGGCCTCCCAACTAACACTCTATATGCATTTCTGGTTTCGCCCATACGTGCTACATGCCTTGCCCATCTCAAACGTCTGGATTTAATGTTCCTAATTATGTCAGGTGAAGAATACAATGCGTGCAGTGCTGCGGTGTGTAACTTTCTCCATTCTCCTGTAACTTCATCCCTCTTAGCCCCAAATATTTTCCTAAGAACCTTATTCTCAAACACCCTTAACCTATGTCCCTCTCTCAAAGTGAGAGTCCAAGTTTCACAACCATACAGAACAACCGGTAATATAACTGTTTTATAAATTCTAACTTTCAGATTTTTTGACAGCAGACTGGATGATAAAAGTTTCTCAACCGAATAATAACAGGCATTTCCCATATTTATTCTGTGTTTAATTTCTTCCCGAGTATCATTTATATTTGTTACTGTTGCTCCCAGATATTTGAATTTCTCCACCTCTTCAAAAGATAAATTTCCAATTTTTATATTTCCATTTCGTGTAATATTCTCGTCACGAGACATAATCATATGCTTTGTCTTTTCGGGATTTACTTCCAAACCTATCTCTTTACTTGCTTCCAGTAAACTTTCCGTGTTTTCCCTAATCGTTTGTGGATTTTCTCCTAACATATTCACGTCATCCGCATAGACAAGCAGCTAATGTAACCCATTCAATTCTAAACCCTCTCTGTTATCCTGGACTTTCCTAATGGCATACTCTAGAGCAAAGTTAAAAAGTAAAGGTGATAGTGCATCTCCTTGCATCAGCCCACAGTGAATTGGAAACGCATCTGACAGAAACTGACCTATACGAATTCTGCTGTACGTTTCACTAATAATAATAATAATAATAATAATAATAATAATAATAATAATAATAATAATAATAATAATAATAATAAATGCAGAGATGAGGCAGATAGGTCGCTCTTGCTGTGTGGCGTCCGTTCCCAGCTGGAGACGCCGGACAGACAATGTGAACAGGAACATTACATTCTGACTATTTATAATACCTGAGGAGATTTACGGCGGGGGCCATCCCGATGCCAGGCCACGATAAGCGGCGCGCACCACCCACATAGTGACACAAATCAAGTGCGACTGCGCTGTCCTTGGGCATTTGCGCCCTTGTTCTACAGATCCAAATTTGTCCGTCAAAGTCCTGTGCTAATGAAAGCGATGGACACCTCTAATGCCTGTCCGTCCATCCTTTGAATTCCAGATGAATGCAGGATATGTGATGGGAAGTTCCGTTTTCGATTCTCACTATCATGGAAAAAGCCAGATGAGGACAGGTTTACACCTGCTGGTCTCGTACATAACAGTGGTCCTGTGTCTTGTAGGACATGACAAGTCACTTGAAATGAAGAGAAATAACGAAATTGTCTTAGATAACAGTGGACTGTAAAACAGAAAAAGCAGACTAAAACGTGATAGAATGGACAGAAGAGGAGAAGAATACAATATATACAGGGACATCAAAGTGTCAGTTTGTGTGCTAAAGTGTCAGTGAAATGCGTCATAGTGCCACTACAGGGAATGAGATGAGGGTAAAGTGAAAGACTATTGAAACTTATGTAGGACCTATACATAATTATGTAGGTTGTATTGTAAAATTAGGTATTTTATTTTATGTTTTATTATTATTGTGTTAAATTGTATTGTGTATTCTTATTGTATTGTGTGTAAAATTGTATATGTGTTGTAAAATTGTATTGTGTATTGTAAATTTTATTGTGTATTGGTTATCTTTTTATTGTGTATTGTTAATATTGTATATATCACTGCCACCGGGTGCTTGCCCACTTGCAGTGTAAATAAATACATACATACATACATCATTTTATTTTTACTTCAATTTTTATTGTACCTGAGTTTTTTAATGTACTTCACTCCCACCCCTTCTACTAGTAAACTCCAGGCGTCCTCCACACAGAACCAAGGCCGCATATAGTAAACAGCACTGAGTTAGTGAGTATAGTATGTTCCAGAAATATGTTCGCGTTTTGCAGTGACGAAAGAGCTTTCAATATTGAATCATATTTTAGCACAGGTACTGTCCGTTTACCTACATCGCATGCCGATTTCCCCCACCTGCTTCTGCTCCCTCCCTCTGTAAAAGCTGGGCTGTCTTAGCTCTTTTCTGAAAACATTAATTCCTGTTAGGAATTGAACGTTTACGTAATATTATACATCTGTTTAAAATAACTTAAATAAAAGGGCCTCGTTAAGTAATTAACTGTCACGTGATTTCCCCTCTTTCTACGATGCTGCGGCATAACCACTTGGGCGGACAGGAGATAGCATGTCTGAGTAATTTGATCTGTACGGGTCGGGCAGAAGTGAAGATTGAATTTACAGTACGTAAGGTACTCTTTTATAGAGTAGGTACAGAATTATTTCAACATGAGTTACTAGTACGAAGGACGAAACTGGCAATTGGAATTAGATGCAATAGTCTATAGTGCGATAATATGCACAAAAGAACTGAAGCCTGTATCGCAATGAACGGCCAGCATTTTCAAAAATGTGTTTAAATATTCATATTATGATTATTTTTCAATTTAACTTCTTTCTCTATATTGTACGCTAATGTGCTGTAGACAGTATAATATACACTTCATAATGAATACGTTCGTATGGATAAGTCAGTTCGTGAGTAAAAACACTTATTCTTAATACAGTACTGTATTTTTATTAAACAAAAACCTAATGAAAATTATCGAACTCAAAATCGCGATATTTCCTAGTTTACGTAAGTGGATGAACTACTTTTCTTCCCTCCTATACCTAGTAAAGTGATTTGTTTGTCTTTTACGTCAGTATCATCGAACTACAGTCGTGGAAGGGGACAGCAAACTGTGTTTCCGGTTCTCTAAAGGTATAGGCAGGTTAGTATTAAAAATGTTAGTAAAAATAAAATGATGTCCCTGTATATAGAGAGAAGCATTAAAGGAAATAGAACAAGAAGAATTAGATTAGATTACATTAGAATGGATTAGAAGGAAGGTAGGCCGAGAAAAAGGTGGACGGACAAATTCCATATTAGTGGAGCATGATACTACTGTCGGTGACTCAGGAGAAGACGAGAGCGGACTGAGGAGGAAGGGATGTTAACAGATAACGTAAGACAACACGTGCAATATTTGTACTGTAGTAAGCGGACACATTAGGTCTCCTTCTGTTCAACTTAGCTTTAATTTCCATACGCATTGTTACTCATGTTTCCTGCACGAGTAATAACCTGGCTACTGGGATGCTTATCTGAGCGATGTTTATAATAATCAGCAGCGATAGTCAGGAAGGTCACATTCTTTCCGCTCGTCTTCTCCTGAGTAACGGACAGTACAAATTACAGCGAACTTCGTATCCCCACGGTGTAATGGGTATAGTAAAACTTTATCGATACTAGGGTGGACCATGAGTACTGAACAATAACTAGGTAAGTTTAGGTAGTTTTACACACGGTATGTTTGCTTTAATTCCATATGTCTCGTGGTAATGTCTCGTATTCTTGACCTGGCATCATTGAAGCACGATTTATAGTAACAATTCATCGATACTGGTGTGGACTATGACTACTGACGATAACTAGGTAATTTGAGGTAATTTTCCACACGGTATGTTTGCTTAAATTTCGTCTCTTACGTGGTAATCTCGCATTGTTGGCCTGGCATCATTGAAATACGATCTATAGCAGTGATGTCAACTGATGCCCATAGGAGCAAGCGCGCGCTTTAGAGCCCAGGAGAGCCTGAGCGCTTTACAGCGGAAAGGAAAGAGACAGACGAAAGAGGTAGTATATGCCGCTTGGTGGAGCTATATACAGTGATGGCCAACACTGATTCAATAGATAAAGGAAAGAGAACTAATTAAAACTGTATACATGTTAATTTTAAGATTTGTCTGAGAAATTAAGTGCATTATAAGAATGTAGTTTTAATTTTAATGTTCATTTTTCACAAGTTTGCTTTTTTATTCAAAAGGAATATTTTCTCAACTTTTTCACAGAAAAGTGAAATTTTCAGATATGTTTGTTTAGTAGCCTTACAGGTACTGAAACAATGTTTTCGTAAATCTAATATATCGTAAATACGTATTACTGAAGATAGTGTATTAAAATGTTTCAAAATATTCGTATGGAAAATGTTTGTAAGGAAATGAATTAACAAAGCAAATACTGTTACATCACAAACAAAAGATATGTGCCTATGTGTTGCTAAAACATCAGCTCTATAGTTTCAGCAGGTTTCGAGATAATTTAATATTTTGATAACAGAAATTTGGGCACCAATATCACCTAAAAGCATAATGCGATAAGAGTTTTATTATGTAGGCCTAATATTAGTTACAGTTAAAACATATACCTAGACAACTTTGCTTTGTACTATAATATTGTTTTGATTACTTTATAAGGCTAAAGATACCATCAATATCAATTTCAACTTATCATGTTATATTCAGTGTCTTTCTTTGGATAACACTTTCTTTATGAATGATGTGTTTAATTCACTTAGTACAGTATAGTTGTAGTTACTATGGAATTTGTGTGATTATTCCTTCTTTACTCTTTATTATGTTATTAACGTTTAAAACACAACTGCAATACGAGGCTAAGAAATATGCGTTAATACTTTTATTTTACAGACAATATAGAAAATAACAAACAGAAAGAAGCCATATAAAAATAACGACATAAAATTTCACGTTCCGTTTGAAGTTTGTGCACCACTGTTTTCTTAATCCAACAGGCTGCTTATTCCTCCTAGCATACCTAGCGCTTAAAGCCCGCGCATGACGTCAAGGTCAGAAAAATGCGCTTGCTTTTACATCACTGATCTATAGTAACAATTCATCGATATTGATGTGTACTGGACGATAACTAGATAATTTGAGATAATTTTCTAAACTGTATGTTTGCTTAAATTTCGTCTCTTACGTGGTAATCTCGCATTGTTGGCCTGACTTCGTTGAAGCCCGATCTATAGTAACAATTCATCGATACTGACGTAGACTATGAGTACCGGACGATAACTAGGTAAGCTGAAATAATTTTCACCGCTGTATTTTTGCTTAAATTTCACCTCTTACGTGGTAATCTCGCATTGTTGACCTGGCTTCGTTGAAGCACAATCTATAGTAATAATTCATCGATACTGACGTGGACTAAGCGCACTGAAAGACAATTAAGTTGAATTTTTCCACATGATATGTTTGCTTAAATTCCATAATATCTTTCCGATCTACAGAAGAATTTTACAATGTTACATTTATTCGGATCAAATTTCTGCACATTTAAAGGACAAAACTAAAATTATTTCAAACTTTTATTATTATAATACACTGCTATCTTAAACTGAATGAGCATATCGAGTATTAAATCAATGGCTTTCCCAAAACACGCTATGAAATGTTTAATAAAAAATCAATTTTTAACTGAAAAAGAAATAAAAACGAGAAACATTTTATGTAAATTTTTTGTTTCCGATATTGCAATATCTCAAAGAATAATTACCTAAATTTAATAACATCACTTAGGTTCACCCTGTCTGTATATATACATATATGTATACAGGGTGTATCACGAGGTTTTCCCCCAGTTTATGGAGGTGATTTTTGGTGTTATTTGGAACAAAAAATATAAATACAGTAATGGGGTGACATTCATAATTAAGGAGTTACGGCAATTTGAAAAAAGCAGAAAAACTTCTTATTTGAGGATGTCACTGACAAAAATAGAAATCATAATTGGAATACAAACAAGTGCTTCATTTTGCATTGCATTTAGAGTGGATTTAAAGCGAATGTTCAAAATTTCCTCCCAGCATGTGTGGGCAAAGATTCGCAAAGGTGTGAACCGCGCTTGTAGCATTTCGTAACTTCACATGTTCGTTCGTTATTGTCGCTGCGGCATCGAGAATGCGTTGAATCAACTCTTTTTGTGTTTGCACCCTAATCTGGTACACGATGTCTTTCATCCACCCCCAGATGCAGTAATCTAGGGTGTTAAATCTGGGGATCTGGCAGGCAAACGGTTGGCACGATCATGTGGTTCTAAATGCTGCACTTTTCGCACATGAAAAGGATACAGTCCGTTCTCGTGAAGAATTCTCCATACCTTGGAATGTGAAACGTTAAATCCTCCCCCCACACATCGTTAGTCCTGCGCAAACGTGTCTAGCGCTACATACACCATGACGTGTTTCGAAAATCTGTTGTAACTCCTTAACTATGAATGTCACCCCATTACTGTATTTACATTTTTTGTACCAAATAACACCAGGAATCACCTCCATAAACCGGGGGAAAATCTCGTGATACACACCCTGTATATAGGGGAAGGTGTACCTTGGGTCAGTTGTACCTTGGTCATTCATCATTTCTCTGCCATCTGTGTTTTGAAAATCTCGTGATACACACCCTGTATATAGGGGAAGGTGTACCTTGGGTCAGTTGTACCTTGGTCATTCATCATTTCTCTGCCATCTGTGTTTTGAAAATGAAGTATTACAATCAAGTTACATATTCGTACACAAGAGTCCTCTCACAGAGCTTGGTGATCTTCAGATACAGTGGTTTGCTTTCTTTGCGAAGAATTTTTTTTTGATCTCAGAAAGTATTTTGTTTTTTTACGAGGCTGTGTTATAATTGAAGACATTTCCAATAGTAAGGTAAGATCTTTGTTTCTTTCTTGTTCGAATGGTATATTAGGTTACTGTTAGAATATAACCTAACTTTTGAAACATGATGTTCAGTTCACAATGAGCAGTAGTTGTACCTCGGTCCACTTGAAGCGTTGTACCTTGGGTCGACCCAAGGTACAACATTGAACTGATGATGAGCAGAAGTGTACAAATCATTATAAATTATTAGTTAATTTAATATAGTTTATTGCTCAATATGTTGGAAATATTATATCGTCATACTTTTATTTTTACAGAACCATGCCAAGAAGCAAGAATGAAAAAAAAGCGGGAAAAAGTAGATGTAGAAGCACTTCGCATGGCTATAAAGGATGTGTTAACAAATGGAACTAAAGTGCGAACTGCTGCCAAAAAAATTGATATTTCGAAAACTACATTGTCTAGGCACTTAAAAAATATGCAGGATTCTGAAGAAGGCATAAGAGAAGGAAATTATACACTTGTACGTTTTGCTGGAAAGAAGAAAGTTTCACATTACATAGCAAAAGTGTTGAGTGTTGATGAAGAAGAGTGTGAAGTCCAATTTCTGAAAAAACTTCCTGACTCCAACAAGTTTGTTATGGCGAAAGATGATGAATATAGTGTGCCTTTAAGTGACATAGTCATGAAGCTATCACCTCTCTACCAACAAGGTTCATCTAAGAGACAAACTTCCCAACTACAATTCGCAGTTGATTTCAGTAGTTATGATGTTAAGTAGATCGATTTTGTATTTGTTACTGCTTAAAATGCATTATTGCATGAACATGTTGCAAAGATTTAGGAGGACGCCATTTTTTTAAGTCGAAGAGTAGGACGAATCATTTCGCTGCCACCTACATTACATCCTCGACCGTAGAAAAGCTCGTAATTGATACAGTGCCGTTATATAATAGTTTAAAAATAACTCCAACTGTATCTCGTACAAATTGTGGAATACATAGGAGTCGGTAATCAATGTTAGTCTATATAGTCTAGTTTCAAAAATCATTTTCTTTCCTCTTCAGAAGAACATTTTTAGGAATTTCGCCATTTTCAGAACTGTTTTCAAAAATCTGTTTTAGCCATTTGCCCCCACCTCTACTTCGAAGACCCCCCTCAAGGTTAATCCTCTGTTCTGTGTGATTTAATTGTTGAAAATCAAGGTGACACAAATTGCCCCAAGCACTTTGCTTTCGTCATAAACATGTCAACTTTCTGCAGCGTGCTTTGGGCATTTCTTTGTGTTATCAGTTAGCCCATTGATCTTGTGGGTTATATTTTGACAAGATTCTTCCATTTTGTGTGGCAGAACAAAACACAACCGTAATAATGGAGAGAGATGTGTGAAGCGCCGTGACAGCCGATGACAAGTGAATTGTGAACGCTGCTGTAGGTAGGATATAGGCAAGGGACATCTGCTACCAACACGGCCGGGTCAGAGGTTATCTGCACGGCTTATCACACAAAAAGAAGCTGCTGATTGACTACCCAGAACTGCAACAGTGGCCCGTGACACAGGCCAGGCCCACGACACACATTTAAGGCAAGGTTCATAAATATGTCAATATAAAAATGTCAGTATTCAGAAGCGTTGCCAACCATGCGATAAATTATCGCGTTACGCGATATTTTTAACCCTGATGCGATATGCGACAATGCTTATAGGATACATAGGCACAATTTTCGGTTACGTGAGGCACTAGATTTGAAATAGTTTGTTTACTAGGAGAGGAGACTGCAGAGTAGGATGGGAAATATAAACTGCTGTGACCTGCGTCACCTTATCGTAATCGCTAAGGCGGTCAGTGGCGAATTATTAGGAAAGCGCTTGGTTAACGTGAGACCATCGAAAACTTTTATTCAATTTGGCAAATTAATTCGGCAGCTTTAATCATAAACCTCTTTACTATTTCACCATCATTGAATTGATTTAAATCACAGGCGAGAAATTGCGTAACTAGCCAATAATATTCCATCACGTTGCCTACGTTTATTTTCTTGAATATTCCGGCATTTATCAAGATTACTTATTAGATTTGCACGTTCTCGACCTAAAATAATTTCAGAAAATCATATTTCGTTTTCTACGCACATTTGATATTTTTTAATATGAATCTCTTTTGGAAATAATACGTACAAACAACATTTAATTCCTCGTACCTTTTAATGCAGCGTGTTTAAGGTATAATGTCGTATTTAGTATTCTATGCAAATGTTAAGATCATAAATTTTTTTCGGAATAGTATGAAAAATAACATTTAATTTGTCTTACCTTCTAATTCAGGATGTTCTTTATGACATAAGGAGTAATGTCGTTGTATATTAAATTTATTAATGCCTAATAGTATTTTCGAGCATAACATACATCGTATGTTCTCCCCTTCTAAACAGCAAAAAAACTCTTCGTCACATTTCTCATGAAATAATAGTTTTCTAACGCGTACACACTGCTTTGATAATGCCATTATGCCACCACTGATATTGCTTATGAAACTGATATAGAACCTGCCCATGCCTAGGAGCTATGTGAGGGAGGAACGGGGACTGTGAAGATGATGTCACTCAGAGCGAAAAGCTCTGTGAAGGTCAGTGAGGCACAAATTCTCAAGTGAGGCACGATGCCCATCTGTGACTTATAGGATAATGCGATAATTTTTTTATAAGGTCATTCCTCCGAATTTATTCCACTTCGATTTCCATAGGAAGCAATTATTACACAAGAAATTATTACACTATCCGTTGTGGTAGTTTTGTTTCGTTGTATGTCTGATCATGCGCAATGCCTCCTTCCTGGGACATAAAGCATCTGTGTGACCAAACTTTTTTCTAAACTGTACAATGGGCCGAAAACGACTTAAATGCAAGGCTTCATCCCTTGTCCTTAAGAAACCAATCAAGTAGTAGTAGTAGTAATAGTAGTAGTAGTAGTAGTAGTCCTTTTCACTATGAATTAATTAATTAATTAATTAATTTATTTATTTATTATTTACAAATGGCTTTTAAGGAACTCGCAGGTTCATTGCCGTCCTCACATAAGCCCGCCAACGGTCCCTATCCTATGCAAGATTAATCCAGTCTCTATCATCATATCCCACCTCCCTCAAATCCATTTTAATATTATCCTCCCATCTACGTCTGGGTCTTTTTCCCTCCGGCCTCCCAACTAACACTCTATACGCATTTCTGGATTCGCCCATACGTGCTACATCTCCTGTCCATCTCAAACGTCTGGATTTAATGTTCCTAATTATGTCAGGTGAAGAATACAATGCGTGCAGTTCTGTGTTATGTAACTTTCTCCATTCTCCTGTAACTTCATCCCTTTTAGCCCCAAATATTTTCGTAAGAAATTTATTCTCAAAAATCCTTAACCTATGTTCCTCTCTCAAATTGAGAGTCCAAGTTTCACAACTATACAGAACAACCGGTAATATAACTGTTTTATAAATTCGAACTTTCAGATTTTTTGACAGCAGACTAAATGACAAAAGCTTCTCAACCGAATAATAACAGGCGTTTCCCATATTTATTCTGCGTTTAATTTCCTCCCGAGTGTCATTTATATTTGAAGAGTCCACTGCAAGAATGATGGATGTCGTTTGGAACACATTTTGCAGGAGACGCAATTGAAAGTTTGAAATGCTTAGCACTCAAAGCTTAACTGAGATTTTCCGATCATTACTGGACAACGACTATCAGTGTTAATGCCATATAACTCTCTATGTACATTCTATATATCTTAAGCTATGCATTGACAGTCTTGGTTCAGTTTCGACAAGAACGTGACATCCATCATTCTTGCAGTGGACGCTTCATTTGTTACTGTTGCTCCAAGGTATTTGAATTTTTCCATCTCTTCGAAAGATAAATCTCCAATTTTTATATTTCCATTTCGTAGAATATTCTGGTCATGAGACATAATCATATACTCCGTCTTATCGGGGTGCACTTTATTTATTTATTTATTTATTTAGTTATTTATTTATTACTTTTATTTCTTCTCTATTAATTTCTTCATAGATTGATTTATTCAGTTATCTACTTTTTATTTATTTATTTATTTATTTATTTATTTATTTATTTATTTATTTATCTATTTACTTATTTATTTATTTACTAGCCGTACCCGTGCGCTCCGCTGCACCTGTTAGAAATAAATATAAAGTAGTTACATAATTAAAATAGGACGTTTGATCCAGGGAACAGCTTTTACAACAGCGCAAGATAATATGCTTCGCTCATTACCCAATTTTTTTTGCATTTCATTTATTGCATATATATTTTATGTATTTTAACGCGATTCAATTGAGCATAGTTAAAATTTGAATTATAAAATAATGGATTGCTAAGCTAACGTACTATTACTGCATACTAAATCAATACACTCCCGTTGTTCGTTAATTCTCTGAGATTAAAATGAGTGTACATTAATATTATTTTAAGAAATACAGAAAACGAATGTACAAAATAGCCTATCAAATTTTCTCTGCATAAGAAGCTATTTTAATCTTACCTGTCCTCGATTTACTCAGACGTTACTGTAATAACATTATAGCATTATGTCCATCTAGAGAAACTACACTTTCCAATGGTGAAATAATAATTAATTATACAAATCGGTTAATTTAGCTTCCTATATTACTTCATAGAAACACAGAAACATTGTTTGTAGGCTATGTTTCATAGCTTTCGATTGTTGTGTCCAAGGCCCCTTATAGACGAAGTCATTTGTTCTTAATTCATTGCACCGTCTTAGATGACGTTATTTTAATTTTAAAACTCATTTATCTCATTAAATATCAGTCCTATCAAAATTTTGTAAAGAATAAAACTTAACGGAAATCATTTTTAAAGAAACGTATGTTATGTAACATTTTTCACAAAAATCAATAATAAGCGAGATATTTCGATTTATTTAATTCAGGCCCCCTTATAACCCCCCCCTTTTAAATAAAGTATTTTGAATGCCATATAGCCTAAAATCTAAGTTACAACGAACTTAATTTATATTCCAATTTTCATATAAATCGGTTCAGCCATTATCGCGTGAAAAGGTAACAAACATACAGACAGACATACAAACAAAAATTTCAAAAATGTGATTTTCGGTTTCAGGGTGGTTAATTATATATGTTAGGACCAATTATTTTTGGAAAATCGAAAATTACCAGAAAAATTTCGGCTACAGATTTATTATTAGTATAGATTACTTTTATTTCTTCTCTATTAATTTCTTCCTAGATTGATTTATTCAGTTATCTACTTTTTATTTATTTACTTATTTATTTATTTATTTATTTATTTATTTATTTATTTATTTATTTATTTATTTATTTATTTATTTATTTATTTATTTATTTATTTATTTATTTAATGTGGTTGAGTTAAGGTCATCAGTAGGCCTACTTCTCTACCACACCACATTCTGTGCTGAAATGCAAAGTGCCCCAGAAAGAATTTCTACCACTTAGTCTAAAAAAAGAATCTTATTCAGACGCTTGTATTGCCCCATTTTGATTATTGCGATTCCTTGCTAACTAATGTAGGCTAAGTTCACTCTTAGCTGAGAGACTACAACGTGTTCATAATGTGTGCATACGATTCATCTGCAATACTCGTAAATTTGACCATATAACAGTTTCCCTCGAGTTATTTTCATGGGTGCGTCTGAAGGAACGAAGAACAATACATTCACTGTCTCTTCTGTTTAGAATCATGCATACTTCTACTCCGAATTATCTGTTATCGCGCTTTCAATTTCTTACAACTCTTCAAAACCGACATCAAGCACTTCTTTCTATCCCTCATCATAGAACGTCTTTATACTCATCTTCCTATACTGTAGAAATACCTCGCCTCTGGAATTCGTTATCTAATGACGTTCAGGGACTGCCGGACTTTATCACAATTCAAAATTAAATTGGAAAATTGTGTCTTAGTTAATGTTCTTAGGTATTGCTAGAACTATTGATTTGTGTTTTTTTTCTTTTTCTTTTTTAATCTAGATTAAAATTGCAAGTTTCTTGTTTGTGTTAGTTAATTAGTTAGGATACAATTAATTATGATACTTAATCACTCATTTAAAGTTTGTGTGACTGCAACCTGTGTATATTTTTGTGTGCTTTACTTTGTTCATAGTGTTTTTTTCTCTCTGTCTTTATTTCTTGTGTAGCTTTATTTTGTATATAGTGTATCTTTTTCTGTTTATTTCTATTATTGTATTTGTATTCCTGGTGTTGTGGAAGAGAAGGTCTGATGGCCTTAACTACACCAGAATAAATAAAAAAATAAATAAATAAATAAATAAATAAATGACAGATATTTTTTCCGGGAACTTCAAACCAGGCATAAGTTAGGTATGTGTAGTAAATGTGCGATACGGGACGCAAGTTTCCCTCGCTAGACTTGCTAAAGATTCTATGGCCCTTTTAGAACCATCACCTTTGGTAGGTTTTGAACCCGTGAACCTCGATACCAACACTCAGAAGTTACCAAACCTCTACATCACCGCAGAAGATGTAACCAAAATCTAGTATATACAGTCGCGAAACTCAGTACGTACTAAATATGCAAACATTAGATAGTTGCTCATCACTAGGATCGCTAATATCGCCTCATTACAGGCAATGCAAAATAGTACCGGCACAGTCTATTGTTTCTAGCATCCTCAAAACTCGAGCTTCGTGACTGTATATAGTAGACTGTGATGTAACCGTAAATCTGCCTTATTAATTTTTTTCCCATCAGATCTCTTGTTCTTACAATAGTAATATACGTTACAAGAGCGGTATGTTGACGTTTTCATGGTCGAGGAAAAGATTGAAAAAGCGAAACGTAGTTGAGCTTTTTTAATTTCCGAGAACATGAAAACAAAGATACCGCTCGTGTATCATACATTATTTTGTGCGAAGATCGTTATTACATACCTGAAAGACGAATTTCTAATTAGTTGCAATGAAATCTCCATGTTGGTTTCTGTTCAATGACGCCAACTTCGGAACAGAAAAATATCTTTCTTCAACATTGTTGCTATAACATGTTTTCTGTGTTTACTATACTCCAGCAGGCCATGATATACGTCTGTCTTTTTTTCCCCCCAGTCTATAAATGCGAACTTAAAACAAACACTAAGGTTATGTAATGATTTATTTTTCATTTTAATATTTTTAACAATATTATTTATATAACATATTGCAGTAATAACATCGGCATCTGGAATCTTGTTGATTTTTTCACGGCTTCCTTAATGTTACTTGCATTACAAATGCAGTAACTTTTGTGGTGTTGTAGAGTTTACTTAATTTTTGCAAATATTTAAAAACAATAATTAACAGTGCAATTTAGGTGAATTTGCAGTGGTAAGTTTTCAGTTTATAATTATTATTATGTTAAACGTCTCTAAAAATAATATGTTAAAAGCCTAAAGCAGTAAAATGAATGTCGCGCTTAAGCGGTAAGAAGAGGGAAATTGTTATGTGTGTTAGGTTGGGAATACTGAATGTGGTATTTCACACTTACCACGTATTGGTTCTGTGCGGAAAATAAGCAAATACGCACGATCTCGCACAAAATAATGTACGATACACGAGCGGTATGTTTTCTTTCAATTCTCGGAAATTAAAAAAGCTCAACTACGTTTCGTTTTTTCAAACTTTTCCTCGAACATGAAAACTTCAACATACCGCTCTTGTAACGCATATTACTATATCCCATCAGATCTCTTGTTCTTACAAAATCTTTCACTTATTTTCGGTATCTAGGCAACCCAAAAACGTGCGCCTAATCATAGGCATAACGATGACAACTGAAGAGGGCTTTTTAGGATGAAGTAGTGGATAGCGTCTGTCGAGAGACGTTCGCATAAACAAGGCGGCGGGACGCACCCCTCGTGAGCAGGCATTCCACACACCCCCATACGTTTCAATCCCCCGTGTCTATATATCAGCTGCTGCATTCCAAAACGTCATCTCTGGGGAACTCAAATACACTTTTTCCACTTCCCCCTTCCCTTCGGCGTGTTTTTGACACAGACTTCCAGTAAGATATTTTATATATAAAAAATAAATAGTTACTTGTTTCTTGAGGGATATTTCTCTCTACATTCTATTCCCTTGTACCTTCAACACATCCGTTTACATATCTATATTTCTTGCTTATGCTTCTTTTGTTTTTATGTAGCCTACATAATATGTTTATATGCTTTACCGAAGGGTTTCTCTTAGCGTTTATATATCATACTGGAGTTTAAAAGATGTATTTATTCTTCTAGATAGGTATATGCATTTTGGAAGAAGGATGAAACGTCAGAAATAAACTATAATATGTATTCACACAAGAGATTTCTAAGATCGAGTCAAATCTCAAGTACTGTTTTATGAAGTGTGATGGAATGCGTCAAAATAAAATCAGACTTCAGTAAATGTGTCTCAGTGAAACGTACAGCAGAGTTCGTATAGGTCAATTTCTGTCAGATGCGTTTCCAATTCACTGTGGGCTAAAGCAAGGAGATGCACTATCACCTTTACTTTTTAACTTTGCTCTAGAGTACGCCATTAGGGAAGTCCAGGATAACGGAGAGGGTTTGGAATTGAACGGGTTACATCAGCTGCTTTTCTATGCGGATGACGTGAATATGTTAGGAGAAAATCCACAAACGATTAGGGAAAACGCGGAAATTTTACTTGAAGCAAGTAAAGAGATAGGTTTGGAAGTAAATCCCGAAAAGACAAAGTATATGATTATGTCTCGTGACCAGAAATGGAAATATAAAAATTGGAAATTTATCTTTTGAAAAGGTGGAAAAATTCAAATACCTGGGAGCAACAGTAACAAATATAAATGATACTCGAGAGGAAATTAAACATAGAATAAATATGGGAAATGTGTGTTATTATTCGGTTGAGAAGCTTTTATCATCTAGTCTGCTGTCAAAAAAATCTGAAAGTTAGAATTAATAAACCAGTTATATTACCCGTTCTTCTTTATGGTTGTGAAACTTGGACTCTCACTTTGAGAGAGGAACATAGGTTAAGGGTGTTTGAGAATAAGTTGCTTAGGAAAGTATTTGGGGCTAAGAGGGATGAAGTTACAGGAGAATGGAGAAAGTTCCACAACACAGAATTGCACGCATTGTATTCTTCACCTGACATAATTAGGAACATTAAATCCAGACGTTTGAGATGGGCAGGGCATGTAGCACGTATGGGCGAATCCAGAAATGCATATAGAGTGTGAGTTGGGAGGCCGGAGGGAAAAAGACCTTTAGGGAGCCCGAGACGTAGATGGGAAGATAATATTAAAATGGATTTGAGGGAGGTGGGATATGATGATAGAGAATGGATTAATCTTGCTCAGGATAGGGACCAATGGCGGGCTTATGTGAGGGCGGCAGTAAGTAAGTAATGTTAGGGATGCAATTTAATGTAATGCAGAGTATTGGAAAGTACTAGTAAGTCAGAAAATGTTAATCTTCGGATATTCATCCATCCATCCAGCCACCTAACCAACTTATTTTTGCATCAAGTCATTAGGCTTCCCAGGTACCCATTATTGCAGATGAATCGTATGCACACATTATGAACACGTTGTAGTCTCTCTGCTAAGAGTGAAGTTACATTAGTTAGCAAGGAATCGCAATAATCAAAATGAGGCATTATAAGCGTCTGAATAAAATTTGTTCTTTACATTAATCGTCTTTTCCTTCCATTAATCACGAATATTTTTTTACCATTCACTATTAAATGCGCTTTGCAACTTTTGTTTCTTTTTCGGAACTGGTACTGCAGCAGTTTCACTATCTGACGATGAATCCACGTTTAAAAATAGTTCACTAAACATTGAAATATAAAGTACGAGTAACGTCTCTTACTGGTATAAAATTTGGTTTCAAAAAATGCTACGGGTATCTTTCTGGCCACTGAACGCATTTAAAATACTCACTGTTTACTAACTGCGACAGCAGTGATCGGGGAAGCATCATCTTGCAGTAGCGTTGCCATATGAGGTATGACCATCAGCTGAGTTCCCTCTTTTACAATGTTGCCGTTTCAGCCAATGTATAAATCAAAATATTGGAGAATTGGAAATAGAGGTGAGTTTCCTTAAACATGCTCTAATATCTATAAAATCGGGATTTTTACCAATTCCGAATGGCTTTAATGGGAATTCGGGATTTTACCAGGGAAATCGGAAGAATCCCGCCTAACCCGGGATACCTGGCAACCCTACAAGTCATCCATCTACATTTTCAATTCATTTCATTTCATTTATTACATTCCATAGATCTTACATGAGCAATAAAGCTTTAAGATGTGGAACAAGTCAAAATTTTACAATATAACACTTACATTTTTACAAATTTTTACAATTTCTACAATATCTTACAGTTTTCTACAAATTTTTTTACAATATTTTTTTGCGAGATGTAGTGAGATGAGATGAGGCCCAAGGATTCGCCAAAATATTACCCGGCATTTGCCTTGCATAAATTCAAAATCATACACTCCTTGCTTGTTTATAGCCATAGTACGTTCACTCACTCACTCACTCACTCACTCACTCACTCACTCACTCACTCACTCACTCACTCACACGTCCGCGTCGCTTCCGTATTCATCATTTATACAGGGTGTTTAAAAAATACGGGGCATAATTTCAGGTATGTATTTCCCACATGTAGACAATCAAAATAGTTCATTACAACATGTGTCCGGAAATGCTTCATTTGCGAGTTATGGCCTTCACAACATTGAAATTCACCGGAACGTTTTTCTTTCCGCAGGTCGTTGCCGTCAAAGGAGACATTAAGAGGGCACTCTGACAGTTCATTCCGAGGCGAAGGTCACATTCAGTGTTGTGTAGGCGTTAGACTGTGCGACATGTATTCAAATCAAGAGCTGGCAGATATACACTTCATGTACGGTAAGGCGGACGGCAATACTGCGCTGGCTCGTCGTTTGTACCAGGAGAGGTACCCACAGCGACAATGTCCAGAGCGGAAGACATTTGTACGTCTCCATTACCGTCTGTGCGAGTATGGAAAATTTAACTCTCCTGGTTTGGGAAGGGGACGACCAAGATCTACAACTCCAGAAGTACAGGAGGAGATTCTGGAGGCTGTGAACATGACTCCTTCTATCAGCACACGAAGGGTAGCGTTGCAAGTCAATGTTCCTCATACGACTGTCTGGAGACTGTTGAAAGAGTATCAATTGTATCCTGAGGACATACGCAATACTCCTGGAGTTTGGGATCGTGTTCGCAGGTCAATGAGACATCGATGTGAGGTCTGTATTCAAGCAGGAGGTGGACATTTTGAACATCTTCTGTAATGACTACGACCTGCGGAAAGAAAAACGTTCCGGTGAATTTCAATGTTGTGAAGGCCATAACTCGGAAATGAAGCATTTCCGGACACATGTTGTAATGAACTATTTTGATTGTCTACATGTGGGAAATACATACCTGAAATTATGCCCCGTATTTTTGTAACACCCTGTATATTCAGTCTTCACTCAGTCGTTCATTTATTAACTCAATTATTCATTCACTAATTCATCATTAATTCATTCCATCATTTACTAACTCACAGCAATATATGGCATTACCCCAAAATACTAAACCACTTAACAGTAAAACTAATGTAAAAAAGTGAGATAAGTTGCAGGTTCTATCAGAAGTTCAAGGATACCCTTCGAAAGTGATATTGCACGCCTGTTCTTGTACTTATGTGAAATTCCCTGATGTTTATGCAAGGACCAAATTCCTGTGAAAAATTAAGTTTTTTTTTTTTTTTTTACTGCAAACCCAATCTCTCTATCATTATACAACATTTTTTCTGTTATGAAAACTTACTGAAAAATAACATTTTTCTAGAAAAAAATAATTACTCCAGAATGTAGAGTAAGGGAAGGTATTGTCGGATACCATTTTGATGTTTCAAAATAAAGGTAATTGAAAAAAGTTAGAACTGGAATTACTTAGTATTATAATAACCTCTTGGGGTTCCTGCAGATTGTACATAAGTATTAGGTAATTTACATAATATGTATTTGCTGTATAACTTGCAAAGACAAAACAGAAATAATATCATCACTGACAGAATGGGGAGCTAATGTCGGATACATTAGACATTATTATGTAAGAGGTATGATAATGCATTTAAAATAATATATTGCATATCAGAAACTATTACAATAGTGTTCTGTTTAGCCAACTGATATGCAAGCCTTTTAACATCATTTCTGGTTCATCCAAAATATTTTCTCTCCATCATTAACACATAGTCAACTAGCTTCTCTTCAAGTGAAGCTGGGAGTATTGGTTTTCGTCCAAGTTTCGATTTAACGGCTTTGATGGGCTCAGAATTGGACCGTACATAATCAAATAATGTTGATCGAGGTACATTGAATCTTTTGGAAGCAGCAAGATAGCCCATTCTTTTCTCCGGTACTGCGACAATGGCATTTACAATATCTTCAGAATTCCATTTTTTTAGACTGAATCTCTTTTTTCTTTTACTTTAGGCATCTAAAAATATCAGAAGAAGAAACAATTCGTTACTTCATAATATTCGATTAATTAGAAAATTAATTACTTACATTAATTAAAAATAACCATGAGTAAAAATGTAGTGGTTTGTAATAGAAAACATATAAATGGGTTTAAGGCAGCTTTTATGTAGCGAGCAGCATTGAAAGACAGCCGCTAATGTCGGATACTATCCGACATTGCCCTCGGCTAGTCTCCGACATTGCCCTCAGCTAGTATCCGACATTGGCCGACTCTTCACAAACAGTAAAACAAGCCAGCTGCATGAAACATGTTGTCGATAGCATTTCTGCAATTAGAGAATTAAGAAGCCTTATCTATGGTATATCAAGAATAACTTGTAACGAATAAATCACATTACTTACCCTCGAAAAGTTTTTTTTTTTTTTTTTTTTTTCCACAAACGTTGAAAACACGCTATTCACACACAGTGAAGCAGCACTCAACAGTAATGGCTATTCATGCAGATGTTCGTCTACTTGTAGAGAACGTAATGCATTATTTTCACATCAGATTGCACCATTCGATGGAAAAGAAATATGTTATCCGAGATTATCCGACATTACCAGACCTATCCGACAATCCCCTCCCTTACTCTATGCATTTAGATCAATGAATTTTTAGACAGCGTTAGATATTATATCAAGTCATTCTTCTACATTCCAATAATCTGCCACTTCACGTTCACACTCCTGAATTTCGACCCATTTTCACTTTTTTCAAGGAAGAAATCTAACCTTTCCACACTTGTAGCAAACTCCACAACTGTTTACTGAAAATGGAGGGAATAAGCTGATTGACCAGTATTAACAACTACCAATGTTATGATGTAAGTGACAGTGGCTGTTTCGAGTCAATTTACTGTGAATTTCAAATTCAAGACAGTTTTATAAATTGGCAATTTTTCCTTAAGAACATAAAGAAAAAAATATGGATTTTAATGCGTGAACGAGGTGTCACAATTAGTTTAAACAAAAAGTAATGTTTTCACAGAAGCCTTTCAGATATTTCTAATTCTATCGCAAAATTCATTGATTTAAGTACATTCATTCTGGAGTAATTAATTTTTCTCCTACAAAAATATATTATTTTTCAATAAGTTTTCATAGCAGAAAAATTGTTATATAATCCGAAGTTCGAAAGATAGAGATATTGCTTTTGCAGTAAAAACAAATCTTTTTTTTACAGGCATTAGATCCCTATATAAACATCAAAGTGTTTCACATAAGTTTAAGGACAGGAGTGCAACATTTCTTTCGAGGGGGTGTCCTCAAACTTGCAGTAGAATCTGTACTACTATTGCTAAAATTGTAGACTAGTATCATAAGTCATATAAGTCATATATGAGCCTTGTTGTCAGCATCTCGGAGCACAATACCACATTACACATTGGACAGTTTTTGGGCTCATGTTCGGTGCCCGTGGCACGATACCACGAGAAACTTTAAATCAACTTAAACAATATAAAATTTCTTATGCAACGATTGATGTCATAGGATCTCATGTGCTAAAATCATCCTTAGCTATAATTAGTAATCATTTGTACCCAACAAACTTTTATTGTAAATGATTTCCTATGTTTTCTTATCATTTATCTCAATGTTTTTTTTTTCCTTCAAATTGTCACATAATTGTTTTTAATCGTTGTTCATTGTGAATTGATTAGTAGGCCGATCTATTGAACCCTTATTTAGGGCGGCTTTTTAATTCATTACATTTTAAAAGTGTTTAAGAAAGTTATATATCACAGACTAAATAATTATTTTGTAATCCAATATACAGAGTGTTCATTAAGTAGGGCCTGTGGAATATTACTCATAACGTCTTAAATTTTACTTTTACAAAAAATAAATTTTATAGAAAGCTCTTTCATTTATTTTCCTACCCATCCAGATAGTTATTCTATAAATTTATTAAGTTAAGGGGAGGCAGAGGTGAAATTTTCGAACAAAACTGCACAAAAAATGAAAATTTGGTTTTTTCCATTTTTATTACCTTTATTTTGATATTCCGATGTTAGTTTTTGATTTTGTGCCCTTAAAAGTATGAAATTATAACCAAGATAACTGTATTACTATATCATTCCCATAATAAACTAATACTTATCATTATTTATATACCTTCTGTGAACATATAAATAAAAAGAAATATTGAAAATTTCTTACAATATGGTGCATGGAGCATTTTATATCAAACGATATAAAGTTTTATAAAATTATTAATATTTACAGAACTATTGTACTTAGAAAGTTGAAACTTGGTATGTCCATTACTAATAACATACTTAGTATTCATGATCAATTTCAAACAAATCGGATAAATTTTGTGGATTTTGAAATATTACAATATTTCAATTGTCATGGACCCCTAAAGCTCGTACTTCATTTTTGTGGAATCCTTTAAATGTTTTCCATAATTTAGGCTGCTAAAATATTCTGCTTATTAAATATTTGTGTAATATACTGAATTAAACATCCTTAATAAATTGATGTAATAGATCGACTATTGATCAGATTTTTTGTATTCGACAGATAATGGAGAAAAAATGGGAGGATAAGGGTACAGTACATCAGTTATTCATAGATTTAAAAAAGGCATATGACTCGGTTAAGAGGGAAGTATTATATGATATTCTTATTGAATTTGGTATTCCCAAGAAACTAGTTCGATTAATTAAAATGTGTCTCAGTGAAACATAAAGCAGAGTCCGTATAAGTCAGTTTCTATCTGATGCTTTTCCAATTCACTGCGGGCTAAAGCAGGGAGATGCACTGTCACCTTTACTTTTTAACTTCGCTCTAGAATATGCCATTAGGAAAGTTCAGGATAACAGGCAGGGTTTGGAATTGAGCGGCTTACATCAGCTTCTTGTCTAAGCGGATGACGTGAATATGTTAGGAGAAAATCCACAAACGATTAGGGAAAACACGGAAATTTTACTTGAAGCAAGTAAAGCGATAGGTTTGGAAGTAAATCCCGAAAAGACAAAGTATATGATTATGTCTCGTGACCAGAATATTGTACGAAATAGAAATATAAAAATTGGAGATTTATCTTTCGAAGGGATGGAAAAATTCAAATATCTTGGAGCAACAGTAACAAATATAAATGACACTCGGGAGGAAATTAAACGCAGAATAAATATGGGAAATGCGTGTTATTATTCGGTTGAGAAGCTTTTATCATCTAGTGTGCTGTCAAAAAATCTGAAAGTTAGAATTTATAAAACAGTTATATTACCGGTTGTTCTGTATGGTTGTGAAACTTGGACTCTCACTCTGAGAGAGGAACATAGGTTAAGGGTGTTTGAGAATAAGGTGCTTCGGAAAATATTTTGGGCTAAGCGGAATGAAGTTACAGGAGAATGGAGAAAGTTACACAACGCGGAACTGCACGCATTGTATTCTTCACCTGACATGATTAGGAACATTAAATCCAGACGTTTGAGATGGGCAGGGCATGTAGCACGTATGGGCGAATCCAGAAATACATACAGAGTGTTAGTTGGGAGACCGGAGGGAAAAAGACCTTTGGGGAGGCCGAGACGTAGATGGGAGGATAATATTAAAATGGATTTGAGGGAGGTGGGATATGATGATAGAGACTGGATTAATCTTGCACAGGATGGGGACCGCTGGCGGGCTTAGGTGAGGGCGGCAATGAACCTCCGGGTTCCTTAAAAGCCAGTAAGTAAGTAAGTAAGTAGTAAATTGATAACGACATAGAATTTAATTTATGTTTTTGAGTGTAATCTGAAAACACGTAAATACAAAGTTACTTAATGAGAAATGTACGGAAAGTCGCCAAACAGTTAATTGAAAAGCCGTTAGATTCCTTATTATCGATACAGAAACTATTTTTTTCGTTATATGTTGCTGAGAAAGTAGCTAAATCCGTATTAATGCAATAGAAAAGTTAAAAGAAATTGTCTCGGAAAAACAGTAAAAAGTAGCCAGATGCAGCGGAAAGGTCACTATCTACATGCGGTAAGACAACTTGGTGGCCTGCGGGCCACGGAGAAGGCACCGCGTCTAGCAAGCCGGTGGTCCACCCACCGCAAGTTTATGCTCAGGTTCGGGTAACGGCTTCATGCGGCTGCACAAGGTCCTATCAGGTTCCCTAATGACATGTAGCTGAGAAATAGAGCGGGTGGCCAAAAGAGCCCGTGAGACTCCCGCGATCTGAACCCATAACCACGGACTACATGTCCATGAAATCATACAGGAGGTAGGAATGGCGAGCATAAAGCAAAAAATACCGGTGCCATGAATATATAAATATTATGGACAAATTTATAAGTTTTCCACATTAAGCATAAAAATCATGTTCATAAGCTTAATTATACACAATGGATCTAAGTAATGTCATTAATTTCAGGGAATTATTCCTTGAGATATTTCAAACAAAAAAGTTTAACACAATTTTGCTTATTTTTTCTTCCTTTCCGAGATAAAAATTGTTTTATATGACAAATTTCATAGCATGTTTCGAGAAAGCCATTGAATTCCCAATATGCTCAGTTAATTTGAGAGAGCAGTGTATTATTATAAATTATAATACGTGATTGAAAAACATTTAATTTTGTCCTTTAAATATGTAGAAATTTGATCCAAACTAATGTAACATTTTAAAATTTCTTTGCAGAAAGAAAAGTTACGTTTGTTCGCGATTGAACCCGGCGCCTTACAGTCCGTAGACAGTGGCTGTATCTACTGAACTACCTGGCCGCCAGTAGTGATGGTAATAGTAATAGAGGTGGCTACAGTGGTAGTAATGACTACTGTGACAGGTGGTACTAGGTAATAGTAGTGGTGATAGTAGTAGTAGGAGGGGGGAATGAACTCACAACGTCCCGAATGTAAATTTCATTAATTTAGCACTGAGCCATCTTGCTCTATTTTTTTATTTAAAAGATCTTTATGCTCGACCATGCCGAAATGTAGTAATTATACACCTGGTAGCAGCCCTTTAATGGACCTCATAAAAGTACACCTATTCATTATAATTCAGTTGTTCAGCCAATGAGAAATCACCATTGTACCATTATAAAACCTCAAGTATCGATTATTCTCGGATATGCAATCGAAAGATAATTAGCGAAAAGTCACGGAGGCTGGAAATCCAATACTGTCGCAGAAGGTTATGTTCTGTTACTATAATAATTAGTGTTAATTGTAAATAATATTCAAATAAATTCAATTTGTCATTTCGTTTTTCAATTCTGAATAAATTTCCAGATTATATCAAGACTGATCTTCATGTTATTCTCTAGATTATATCAAGGTCAATCACATTCATGCCTCGGAAAAAATCAATACTTTCGCGTCTGCGCACATCTCACAATTCAGGTCAGTTCCGCTCCTCACTTACATAACCATAACATGAATACTTATGAATAATTTCAAGTTAGAAATATGGACGAGCATAAAAAGTCGTATGAAACTTGCCTATAATGGTAATTAAGACGCTCGTAAGAAAACATACTCGCGTCTTAATTACTACCATTATAGGCTCGTTGCATAATGTACTATTATATGACAAATTTCATAGCGTGTTTTGAGAAAGCCATTGATTGAATTCCCAATATGCTCAGTTAATTTGAGAGAGCAGTGTATTATGATAAATTATAATACGTGATTGAAAGAATTTTAGTTTCGTCCTTTAAATATGTAGAAATTTGATCCAAACTAATGTAACATTTTAAAATTCCTTTGCAGAAAGAAAAGTTACATTTGTTCGCGATTGAACCCGGCGCCTTATAGTCCTTAGACAGTTGCTTTATCTACTGAACTACCTGGTCGGCAGTAGTGATGGTAGTAGCAGTAATGGTGGCAATAGTAGTAATAATGACTACTGTGATAGAGGTGGTACTAGGTAATAGTAGTGGTGATAGTAGTAGTAGAAGCGGGGATTGAACTGACAACATCCCGAATGTGAATTCATTCATTTAGCACTGAGACATCTTGCTCTATTTTTGTTTTATAAAAAAAAATCTTTAAATAATATTTTCCACAATTTAAGAGGACACTACGATAAAATAATGATGAAAAACATTAAGAAAATGCACTTAAAAATTTATTGTGACTCTCTATTTAGACCAGACCTGCAGACTCCTTCGACTGCCTTCTTACCCCTTCTACCCCACCCACCTTTTCTACCAGTGCGGTCATAGCGTTCTAGTTGCACTCGGCTATATCAACATTTATTCTCGCGGCGGCAGGTACACAATACGCTATCAAGAATTACAAATGAACAGATAATAAAATCCTTAGGAACACCTCTGGATAGTAAGATAAAAACGAATGAGGGAAATAAATAAGTTAAAAGACGTGTAGGCCTAAAATAAATTTTAAAATGTATGTGTGCATATAATGTAAGAAAGTCTACTTATGTATGTGTGTATATATATAATATAAATTGTATGTTGATAAGTGAGTGATAGCTATATGACCGGAGGTCAAAGCTGTCATTCAACATTGTAACGCACTGCAGCCAAATAAATATATAAGTAAACAAATAAATATATAATACGCGTACTGCAGTTTGAAGAGAACTGGAACATGGCAAAATCTAAACCCGTGAAGAAATAGTACCTCCAAAGGAAATGGGAATATCATTATTTCGTTGTTGAAGAAGACGAAAGAATTGCTTGTTTACTGTGTCCCATCCAATTTATGTTTACTCGTCATTTCAATATTAAACGACATTTCAACAAAGCACATATTAAGAATTATGGAATAGACAAACTTTCGGGCAAGTTCATTATTACGAACTCTATATTTGAATATGTATTTATGTATATCCTGTTAAATTAAGGACATCACTCGTTGTGTTCATTTTGTACTGAAATTAATACTTACTTACTTACAAATGGCTTTTAAGGAACCCGAAGGTTCATTGCCGCCCTCACATAAGCCCGCCATCGGTCCCTATTCTGAGCAAGATTAATCCAGTCTTTATCATCATATCCCACCTCCCTAAAATCCATTTTAATATTATCCTCCCTAAAGGTCTTTTTCCCTCCGGTCTCCCAACTAACATTCTATATGCATTTCTGGATTCGCCCATACGAGGCTTATTGTAGGGATTCGTAACAAGCTGTTTTTTTACGGCGTTGGGTTGTTAGCCCTTCGCCCAACCCCCAAGCTGGAGGACCACCCCTTATCGGCTGTCCACGATTGCTTATTCAATATATTCGCAGCTACCCTCCATATCTGGAGGCCGTCTCCTCTATCCGCAACCTGAGGACGCGCCATGCCGTGGTGATAGGGACCCACAATACTTGGTGTACTGAAATTAATAGTGACATTTATGTTAATATCAAGGTTCATTACTTAAATGTTACAAATTTATGTTTCCGTAGGTGATGATAGGAGGAAAGTTTTGGAAAATCTAAAGCATGTTAGGCGCAAAGAAATCTCAAAGGAACTACCGACAGAAAATCTAGCATAGTCGTAAACTTTGAAACGCATTATAAATACAATTACTTTATTACAATCATTTTGAAAATTACAGTGCCGCCACTGATGGACCTTCCACACGCAAAGTATGTCAACAAATCTACGCAGAAGTCGATCATCCCCAGTAGAAGTGGAGTGAGGCTGACGTCATATTTCCCCTACTTACGGGTTCTGCAGGCCTGATTTAGATTGAACTAAAAAAAACTAATTTTTATTCCCTTGACTATTTTCAAGCTGAGCCAATATGAACTAACAATTTTAGAGTGTTAGTTGGGAGGCCGGAGGGAAAACTAGTTTTTTTCTCACTGGATCAGTATTACATCTGTAACCTACTTATCGGTGGAGCCCACTTTGTGCACAAGAGCCTGAAGAGACAGACATATCTTGTAGCAAATAACTATGGAACTGTTCACAGGACATGTCCTTGAAATTATATTTCACCATGATGATACCTCTGACTGTCTCCGTTAGCATGCGATTTCGTTCTTTTGTCCATTGAGCAGATATTAGGGGAAATACTCTCTCAGCACTTCCAATGTGACTTGGGATAAATATATAGAATTGACATATTTTTAACAGTTCTGAGAAAGTTTCAGTGCTCGCAGAACTACTGGAATTGAAGAATTTGCACCATTGTTTATCTTAAAGTTAAATCTTTGTTAAAATTAACTTTATTGGCATATCTTTATAGACATTCCAGAATAAAATTGATAAAATAGCTTTAAATCATGAATAATGACATTTTTAGTGTGTAAGAATCCAATGCATGTCAATAGGTTATCATATTTTACGTTTTTTATGTGCTCCAGCTTTAACCATTGAAAGCAGTTAAATTCTTTCATAGGTTTTCACATTTGTTTAGATATTCTATGCATAATATCGCACATGATTCAATATTCGTATTAATTCTAGTTGAAATGCGAAATGCCGGACATTTGAAAGTTGTTTTAAATACCTGCTGTACAGGATAAAATTATTAAAAAAGAGGATAGATAGATAGATAGATAGATAGATAGATAGATAGATAGATAGATAGATAGATAGATAGATAGATAGATAGATAGATAGATAGATAGATAGATAGATGGATAGATGGATGGATGGATGGATGGATGGATGGATGGATGGATGGATGGACGGACGGACGGACGGACGGACGGACGGACGGACGGACGGACAGACGGACAGACAGACAGACAGACAGACAGACAGACAGACAGACAGACAGACAGACAGATAGATAGATAGATAGATAGATAGATAGATAGATAGATAGATAGATAGATTCGTTCTATAATATTCTTACATTTGCTTTATAGCATAGAACAAAGAACATGTCCAATTCTTACGTTTAACAATAAGATGCAATACACATAAAATGCAAATATGAAATATGTACAGAATTAATACCTTAATAACAGTAATATTTTATACAATGTAGTATGTTTACCATTTAATAGTATTATAATATTTACACAGTACTGTGAAATGTCAAGAATTCATCCACAGAATAGAAAGTGTGAGATATTAAGTAATTTTTTAGTTTTACCTTAAATAATGCAGGGTTTTGGCTATGATTCTTAATGTCTTCAGGAAGACTATTGAACATTTTTATCGCCATGTAACTTACTCCCCTTTGAAAGCATGATAAATTTGATGATGGCGTATGAAATTCATTCCTTCTGCGGGTATTTATACTATGTATGGCTGAGTTAGTTCGAAAATTTTCTTTATTACATAAGAGGAAATTTATGTTCTCCTTTTGCCGGACGGATGGTAACCCTAGGCCTTGCTCACCATCAGTGTTGCCAACACATACATTATAGTCCCGTCAGTCTAACACCCGGAAATCCGTCAGATTCCGTCAAAATAAATAAATAAATAAATAAATAAATAAATAAATAAATAAATAAATAAATAAATAAATAAATAAATAAACAAATAAGACCCACTCAATATATCTACATACAAATAAAAAGTAAATTTTAACACAACTTATTCATCAATCTTGATTAAAATAATAATTCAACATCTAACTTGTTCTTTTTTAAGATGGGATATGATAGGAGCGTTGCGATCGGAAAAACAACAGAATGTCACATAGCGTGGTAGGCCTGTTGCTATGGTAACAACGGTTGAGTTGCCAAACTTACAGTTCCCACGTAGCGAGTGCTTAATAGCTCTCTTGGCGACATTTATTGTGCACACAATGTTAGCATTGGTACGTTTTGTCTTTGATTCTCTGGCGATTTTTGTATTGTTTTCTTACCTTCGCGTTAATTGTCAATGAATGTTTTAACGTCAGCCATCTTAACGACAATTGCTATAGTCCCGTCGCTCTAATTTCCGGCGTTGCAGATCGGCTAAATTTAAACGTGTGCGTCTTGTAATTCGCTGATGAAGACGTCATGCATTTCCTAAGGCTCGATAAATACTTAATATAATCGCCCGCCATTTTGGCTCTTTCGTTGGCGTTCGCAGAAAGCACACGAGGACGTTATTTGCCGCTCAATTATTTGCTGAATTACAGTGCGTTTGATTTATTACCATAGGAGCTACGACATGATAATGTTTAACGGTTTGGCAAATAGATCCCTCGTCTGGTAGCTCGGCAACGAAAGAACAAAAATGGTGAAGGATACTACCTACTTAGACTTTATAGAGCCTTCACTTCCTAAGACGTAAGCAAAGAGGAGAAGTCACGCCGGGAATAACAGCGCCGCGACTTTAGCTTCCATCAGCTGGCAGCGTGGTAGTCCATATTGGCAACGGGCAGGGCATAGTAGCGCCCCACGGTCAGATACGATGCAGCAGATAATAAAGGGTCCCTGTTTTGTGGGCATAGTTGCGCCCCGTTCCCATCAGGTAGAGAAAAGGGGATGGCATAGTTGCGCCCCGATGAAATAGGTAGAGAAAAAGACACTACGGAAATTCGAGCCTCGTAATCAAACAACCTTATTGATTTCTTATGCGATTTAATATTCATTATCGATACCGTTAAAATGAACACCATGAAGTTAGCAGTATTTTATTAATTGTTTTTCTACTGTTTATGCAATGATTATCGATAGCCTACCATTAAAATGAACACCATGAAGTTGGCAGTACTTTATTAACTGTTTTTCTACTGTTTATGCAGTGATTATCAATAGCCTACCGTTAAAATGAACACTATATAGTTGGCAGTACTTTATTAACTGTTTTTCTACTGTTTATGCAGTGATTATCAATAGCCAACCGTTAAAATGAACACCATGAAGTTGGCAATACTTTATTAACTGATATATTCAAATGAGTGAGCCGTTGGAATATGGGGGCTTAGCAGTCTTTGACATTTTATTAATGATTTTCACACCGTCTGTGGCGTATAGTGAGGATAATTTAAAATTAATGTTAAGTTTAGTGAAAAGGGTAATTTCTTCGGGGCGCAATTATGCCATGCCTAGGCCTCCCAATTGACCGCGGGTCGCAACTATGCCATACCGATTGGCAACATGGCAGTGTAGTTCCAAGCTCGGCCGCTTAACTGTCATGTCCCATCTTTCAAAAAAACAAGTATAGACCTGATATCGAGTAAATTTGAAACATGTGATTCCTTAACATGGTACGGCACAAGCAGGACTCCTCAAAGAAAAAGTAAAACCCCCCCAAAAATTAAACAATTAAAAATAACAGCAGCTAAAAGACTCAAAAGACGATGTAAATCGTAATTTCAGCCAGAAAATCCGTCGCCTGTCAAAGCCATTCTTTTCCCGTCCGCTATGCTGAAATTCCGTCAATTTTGACGGATTTTCCGTCCAGTTGGCAGCACTGCTCACCATCACCATAGCACATCTCTGCTACACAGTAAGGGCTTTGTTGTTCACTATCCTCATAAGATAGACATATTAACTAAAAAAGATAAACAAACAAAAAAAACATCACATGATGGTTCTATTGCCGATTTTTCTACGAAAAGATGAAAAAAATTACGATAGTGCAAAACATGCCAACATGTAGTGACCCCATCTCAACATCCTGTAAAGATGGCTTGCTTGAGGATTTGTGCAAACAAACAATCTCCTCGATAAACCCCGGCTCGCGGATGCTTACGTGACATTCGACATGTATGCACAGATGTCATCATCGTCTCATTACCAGTGGAGGCTATCATCAGAGCGACCTCGCGCTTCCTGCATGTCGTAATAGGCTTCAATGTGGTGTCATTTATAGCGAAAAATATGTATGCGACAATTTTATTATTGGAGATGAACTGCATTTATCACCCCAGTGTTATTATTAGCGGCCACACGATCTGTCCATCTTTTACACTTCTTTTGCTGTATGTAACAGCTGTATTAAATAGTCAATAAGGTTTGAGATTTTAACACTCCCAGAATAATCTAACCAAATCACAATTAGAAGTAAATAGATCTATTAGCCTATCGTATTTACTCGCTAACACTGAACAACAAATTTTTACTTTTTGTCTTGCTTCGAAATACAAATAGGTGAATATTACTAAAATGTGTGCCCTAAATCTGAATTTAAAATCGAAATTACCCCAAGACGTACCAAGACGGGGAAAATGAATTGAATTTTTTACGACAAAACTTGTTTGTTTTTAATTTTTGGCTGTTACTGATACATAGGCCTACACTTATAAATTGTGTGTGTGTGTGTGTGAGTGTGTATATTAACCTTATGTTATGTAACTGATTTTGATTATGTGTAATTTTCTACTTCATTTTATATATTATGTAACCGATGATTTTTGTATCCAGTAGGCCTACACATTTTTCAAGTATTATGAGGCATTTTGAATCCGTAGTAGTAGTAGTAGTAGTAGTAGTAGTAGTAGTAGTAGTAGTAGTAGTAGTAGGTTTATTTTGCCTGGCAGAGTTAAGGCCATGAGGGACATGACTATTTGTAATTTTATATTATGCAACTGATCTTGTCTATTGTAATTTTCTACTATATTTTATGTAATTTCTAAGGTATTTTCTTTTGTGTTGTTTTGTAATCTAATTTTGTATTTCATGTATATTATTGAAACCTGGTTGAGTGGAAGAGAAGGCCTCATGGCCTTAACTCTGCCAGGCAAAATAAACCTACTACTACTACTACTACTACTACTACTACTACTACTACTACTACTACTACTATTACTACACACTACGGATTCAAAATGCCTCATAATACTTGAAAAATATGTAGGCCTACTGGATACAAAAATGATGTTCCATAGTTTAAAACACAACAACAATAAAAATATTTCATGCGTATAATAAGAAAAATCTCGAAATTTGAACTCACTTTTAAATAATTTTCTGGATGACTTCTGTTTATAACTAGACCCGAGACTGTATTTTACAAGGAATCAACAACAGTCTGCAAGCATGCTGAATGATGATCTTCCTTTATATCGCCTTTCCCTTTCAGATATTTCTTGATGAAATCTTTCCCCATGCTCGTCGCTTACCGCTCCAAAGTTAAGAGGAAAGAAATCCAAATAAGAATGTAAAAAGTATATTTTGAGGGACATATTACACTCCATTTTGTCATATGCACTTAACATGGTTTCCACAACAAGTTCTATGTAGTTGTCTGCCCTAGAATTTCCAAGGAAATTTGAGTAAAAGTCTTTGAAAGAGCGTCATGCCATTCTTTCTATAACGGAACGTTTTTCCTCAAACAAAGAGTCAGCTATAAGTTTGTGAACTTTTGGTCCGATGAAAATGCCCTTTTTTAATTTGCCTTCACTCAAACTGGTAAACTTTTCCTTTAAATACTGAAAACCACATCCTTGTTTGTTCATTGCAAAGACCTCACTTTGAACTGTTATGAAATTTACTTAATAGAAGGACCAATATCTGTTTATTTATTAGAAGTACTAAATAACTTGCCAACAACCATAAGAAACCGGAAATAAGTCATAAACTCATAAAATGCATTAGCTTTTGTTTTGGTTTACAACCCCCAAACAGCGCCAGATGTTTTCTGAGGGAGCGCTTATCGAAAAGTGAAATCATAGTATATCTTAAAAACCTTACGTGATACGAAGAAAAGAGATGCATTTTCGGATTCAGCGCACATCAAACCGTAAGGGACACATTGTTTTAAGTCGGAGCAAAATTCTTGTTATTCAGTGTTATTAGACCCCCCTCGCGTATAAAATTCCCATCTACTTTAAGGGCGTATACACCCTACACCCTTTTTGCTAGTACATATTCAGTAAAATTCAAAATTTAATTTCTATATATCCTCAGTTACAGTTAATTTTGCATTGGAATTTAATATAGTAATTAGACAATAGTTCTAGATTAGTAAACAATTTTCAGAATCCGAAAGCTTTTCTTGTTAGGAGTATTTATGTTTTACAATTTGGAGGTAGGTGATGAAATTACTTTCGCTGATGTATTGTACAATTTTTAATATATATGTTTAATGTTTTCTTCTCTACCTTATTCATAACTAGTGATCCACATCTGTGAAGTAACGGTTAGCGCGTCTGGCCTCGAAACCAGGTGGACCGGGTTCGATTCCCCGTTGGGGAAAGTTATCTGGTTGAGGTTTTTTCCGGGGTTTTCCCACAGCCGTGGGACTGAAGCCGGATGGTCTATGGCGAGTCCTTGGCATCAACACCTTTGATTTGATTACCACCTTTGATTTGATTACCTGGGTGGGTTTTTCCGAGGTTTCCCCCACCGAAAAGGCAAATGCCGGGTAATATTTTGGCGAATCCTCGGACCTCATTTCATCTCACTACATCTCGCCAAAATGTAAAAAAAATTGTACAACATTGTAAAAATTGTAGAAAATTACTAAATTGTAAAACTATAAAAATTTGTAAAAATTGTAATTGTAATATTGTAAAATGTTGACATGTTCCACATCTTAAAGCTTCATTGCTCATGTAAGATCTATGGAATAAAATAAATGATTGAATGAATGAATGAATGAATGAATGAATGAATGAATGAATGAATGAATGAATGAATGAATGAATGAATGAATGAATGAATCAACCCAATATGAGCAAATGCTGGGTAACTTTCGGTGCTGGACCCCGGACTCATTTCACCGGCCTTATCACCTTCATGGCAGTCAGATGCTAACTAACCTAAGATGTTCATAAAGCGTCGTAAAATAACCTACTAAAAATTCATAACGAGTGTGTTAAGAAATAATCCTACGATTATCATGTTAATATATAAATGAGAAATACTTTTTGCGACTTTTTTGCCATGAATTGTTAAATGTAATTATTTTTACATAAATAAATTTTCATGAAAAATTAACTTGAAATGATATGGAATAGCCCACATATGTACGCAAAAATTCTTGAATTTATCTTAAAAATGTGGACGTTATAAGGAAATGGGCTTTGGAAAACGTAAGTTACGGGAAATGAGCGATAAACTCACCAAATATGGAAAATCCATTCAACAAAAAGAAAGAAAAAAAACTTTTTCGGCTTCCGATGGTGTATGTACATGCATGCCCCTTTTAAGAGTAAAATGTATATATATATATATATATATATATATATATATATATATACATGATGAACCGTAAGTAAGGTCATTAATTTCAAGGGGGGGGGGGTATTCTTGGAGATATTTGAAACAAAAATGTTTTATACAATTTTTCCTTGTTTTTTGCTCCCTTTTAGAGATAAAAATTGTTGTATATGAAACATTTCATAGTGTGTTTTGAGAATGCCATTTAATTCCCAATATGCTCAGTCAATTTAAGAGAGCAGTGTATTATGATAATAAATGATTGAAATCCTTTTAATTTTGTCCTTTAAATGAGCAGGAATTTGATCTGAACAAATGTAACTTTTCGTTAAGAAAAATATATTTTTATATGTTAAAAACGTTAAAAAGGTAAACGATCTTTACCTCTGAAAGTAAGGACCTTCGATCTTTTAGTAGAAATTTCCAAATCACAATTTTTTGTAATGATATTTGAAAGTCTTCTAGATCTTTAGACTTTATCTTCAGACTTAGCCAGTAAGACTTGGTCGTTTGCAAAAAGATTTATATCAATATTAGTCTGTCACAGCACCATATGTTCTATAATCGCAGATCCACTTCGATCCAAAAATCTGGACGTTCACGAGGAAGTTCATTGTATTGCTGATGGTGGGAGCAATCGTAGGATCGATATCATAGCTATAAATAGAAAAAAACAGACAGCCGATCCTACGATCAGATTTGAAATCTCAGCCACTCAACCATCTGAATTGAACGAAGAGAAAAAGAAAATCTACGAGCCCACGATTCAGTACCTATCAGCGAAATACAACATTGAAAAAATCACGGTTACCGGTCTCTTCTTAGGAGCGAGAGGCACCATTCCGAAAACCTTTTTAAAGTGGAGGGAAAAATACAAGCTGAAGAGAGATCTTCAAGATGCCATCGTCACCACCATAATAAAATTGTTCTGTAGCGGTATTTCGCCAGCATCTTTATGGCGTACACTCAATTTAAATTGCACTAGATTTTATTTTTTTTCTAATGTCTTGATCTCTTTTGTTTGAAATCTGTTTATACTTACTTACTTACTTACTTACTTACTTACTGGCTTTTAAGGAACCCGGAGGTTCATTGCCGCCCTCACATAAGCCCGCCATTGGTCCCTATCCTGAGCAAGACTAATCCATTCTTTATCATCATATCCCACCTCCCTCAAATCCATTTTAATATTATATTCCCATCTACGTCTCGGCCTCCCTAAAGGTCTTTTTCCCTCCGGCCTCCCAACTAACACTCTATATGCATTTCTGGATTCGCCCATACGTGCTACATGCCCTGCCTATCTCAAACGCCTGGATTTAATGTTCCTAATTATGTCAGGTGAAGAATACAATGCGTGCAGTTCTGTGTTGTGTAACTTTACCCATTCTCCTGTAACTTCATCCATTTTAGCCCCAAATATTTTCCTAAGCACCTTATTCTCAAACACCTTTAACCGATGTTCCTCTCTCAAAATGAAAGTCGAAGTTTCACAACCATACAGAACAACCGGTAATATAACTGTTTTATAAATTCTAACTTTCAGATTTTTTGACAACACACTGGATGATAAAAGGTTCTCAACCGAATAATAACAGGCATTTCGCATATTTATTCTGTGTTTAATTTCCTCCCGAGTATCATTTATATTTCTTACTGTTGCTCCAAGATACTTGAACTTCTCCACCTCTTCAAAGGATAAATTTCCAATTTTTATATGTCCAATTCGTACAATATTCTCGTCACGAGACATAATCATATAGTTTGTCTTTTCAGGATTTACTTCCAAACCTATCGCTTTACTTGCTTCCAGTAAAATTCCTGTGTTTTCCCTAATCGTTTGTGGATTTTCTCCTAACATATTCACGTCATCCGCATAGACAAATAGGTGATGTAACCCGTACAATTCCAAGCCCTCTCTGTTAACCTGGACTTTCCTAATGGCATACTCTAGAGTAAAGTTAAAAAGTAAAGATGCTAGTGCATCTCCTTGCTTTAGTCCTCAGTGAATTGGAAACGCATCTGATAGAAACTGACCTATACGAACTTTGCTGTACGTTTGACTGAGACACATTTTAATTAATCGAAATAGTTTCTTGGGAATACCAAATTCAATAAGAATATCATATAAAACTTCTCTCTTAACCGAGTCATATGCCTTTTTGAAATCTATGAATAGGCTTATTTGAAGGATTCGTAACAAGCTTGAAATCTGTTGATATAATTTTTTATTTTAAATTTTATTGTGAGCTATTCTCTGTCGCAAGTCAAACCCAAAATATTGGGTCAGACTACTAAATTAAACTAAATAATTTGTTGTCTATTTTAATTTCTTCTTCAGGAATCAAACTCGATGTTAATATAATAATAATTAAATAAGAAAAGATAGGGTTAGCCTTGTCGAACTGTCCTGCTGATTTCTTTATATCCTCTGATATCTCATCTCTGATTCTGACGGCTGTCATTTTTGTAAACGTGAAAAATTTGAACTGTTGATAGACCGTTTTTATTCACAGCTGATATAATTTCGGACACAGATAACTGTACCATTCTTTGGAGCAGAACAATAGCTAGTTAAATCAATCTTTATGCTTAACTTTACAGTTTAAAATATTTATGGAAGAACGTAATCAATATGGCAAAAGCTGTTAGGAATGTTCATAGAGGTTTATAGTTCTGCGAAGGACATAAAATTCGTGTTTCACTGACGTGACCCATATTCTTACATTCATGACGCTAAGACTTGGAGAATTAATCATTATTCTGTGATAATTCCAAGTACTGAAGCAGAGTTTATAGATTATTTGGTAGAGCGAATTCGCTTCCACAACTTAAGTAAATGAAACAATATTCATGTCCCTTGGTATGCGACTGTGTTTAAGAAGTAGTGTCGCTGTTATAAAACCCAAGCCCTAAGATTTCCATTTCTCACATAATTATTTAATATTAGTTAAAGTAAGTTCTCTTATATAAAATTATTGTAAGATAATTATAAATCAATATTTTGTTCGTAATTCGTATTTTATTTTCGAAACAGTCTATTACTGCGTAACTATTTACACTTTAGAGATACCCTATTATGTTTATAATATAAAAGCCTATATTATTTACATAGATTAATTATTATTTTAACAGTTTTTGTAACACATCAAACACGAGTAAAACCTACGTCTCCATTTACTAGAAATGTAAGATTAAATTTATTTTATTTTACTGGTATATTGTGGTGCCAATAATGGAGGATTTCAAGACAAATGAAGGGACGAGTATGATATAGTCCATTGGTTTGCAAATTGTGAATCGCGACACTCCCGAGGTGTTACTAAAATGTGTTTATTTTTTGTTAGAGAAAAGATTTTTATTTTGTATACGAGAATGGACGTTTGTCCCTTGCCATGTGCTATCCTATGGCCCTGTGCTGTGCTAACCACACGATCAGAAGCCCATTTCATACTTACTTACTTACTGGCTTTTAAGGAACCCGGAGGTTCATTGCCGCCCTCAATAAGCCCGCCAGCGGTCCCTATCCCATGCAAGATTAATCCAGTCTCTACCAACATACCCCACCTCCCTCAAATCCATTTTAATATTATCTTCCCACCTACGTCTCGGCCTCCCCAAAGGTCTTTTCCCCTCCGGCCTATCAACTAACACTCTATATGCATTTCTGGATTCGCCCATACGTGCTACATGTCCTGCCCGTCGCAGACGTCTGGATTTAATGTTCCTAATTATGTCAGGTGAAGAATACAATGCGTGCAGCTCTGCATTGTGTAACTTTCTCCATTCTCCTGTAACTTCATCCCTCTTAGCCCCAAATATTTTCCTAAGTACCTTATTGTCAAACACCCTTAATCTCTGTTCCCCTCTCAAAGTGAGAGTCCAAGTTTCACAACCACAGAGAACAACCGGTAATATAACTGTTTTATAAATTCTAACTTTCAGATTTTTCGACAGCAGACTGAATGATAAAAGTTTCTCAACCGAATAATAACAGGCATTTCCCATATTTATTCTGTGTTTAATTTCCTCTCGAATATCATTTATATTTGTTACTGTTGCTCCCAGATATTTGAACTTCTGAACCTCTTCAAAAGATAAATTTCCATTTCGTACAATATTCTGGTCACGAGACATAATCATATACTTTGTCTTTTCGGGATTTACTTCCAAACCTATCTCTTTACTTGCTTCAAGTAAAATTCCCGTGTTTTCCCTAATCGTTATATATAACATTATGTAAGAAAATTATAAATTAATATTTTGTTCATAATTCGTATTTTATTTTCGAAACAGTCTATTAACTGCGTAACTATTTACACTTTACAGTATACTACCTGATTATGTTTATAATATAAATGCCTAGACTATATTATTTATATTGATTAATGATTATTTATTTTAACAGCTTTTGTAACATACTTACCAAATACGAGTAAAATCTACGTCTTCATTTACTAGAAATGTAAGATTAAATTTATTTCATTTAATTGGTAAATTGTGGTGCCAACAATGGAGGATTTCAAGACAAATGAAGGAACGAGTATGATACAGTCCATTGGTTTGCAAATTGTGAAGTGCGACACTCCCGAGGGTTACTGAAATGTGTTTATCTGTGTTTATTTTTTGTTAGAGAAAAGATTTTTCTTTTGCATACGAGAATGGACGTTTGTCCCTTGCCGTTTGTTATTCTATAGCCCTGTGCTGTGCTAACCACAGGATCAGAAGCCCGTTTCATAATGTTAACAAATTACACATTAACAATATGTAAATCACGAGTAGAAGATTACAAATGATTTTAAAACCTGTTTCACAACGGAATCTTATTGGTTTATAAAGTTAGGAAATATTAGAAAATCATATAAAGACAATAACTGCGAATGCGTGTATTCGTTATGCAATAAAATTGCAGTTTTGAAAGGAATAAGGAAAGAAAAGGGTATCTGCATATAGCCTACTCGTAATGAAGGTTTAGAAACTAAGGGTACACGGGAAAAACGAAAGTCACAATTGCTTTAAGGCTGATATCGTTGTCTAATTCACTGTATTATTGCAAACTTTAGTGAAATTAAACGCCGAATAAATATGGGAAATGTCTGTTATTATTCGGTTGTGAAGTTTTTGTCATCTAGTCTGCTGTCAGAAAATCAGAAAGTGAGAATTTATAAAAAAAAGTTGTATTACCATTTCTTCTGTATGATTGTGAAACTTGGACTCTCACTTTGAGAGAGGAACAGAAGCTGAGGGTGTTTGAGAATAAGGTGCTTAGGAAAATATTTGTGGCTAAAAGGGTTGAAGTTACGGAAGAATATACAAAGTTACACAACGCAGAACTGCACGCATTGTATTCTTCACCTGACATAATTAGGAGCATTAAATCCAGACGTTTGAGAGGGGCAGGGCTTGTAGCACGTAAGGACGAATCCAGAAATGCATAAAGAGTGTTAGAGGGAAAAAGGTCTTTGGGGAGGCCGATATATAATACTAATAATAATTTATTTATTTAATCTAGCAGAGCTCTCGTCATGAAACAATACTAACAATACCATCCCATCGCACCTCCTCATACTCATCTTCTTTCACAATAGCCCTGCCAAGACTCTGGAATTCGCTACCTGCTAGCATCAGGGACTGTCGAAATAAAATTGAATTCACTTGGTCACTTGGTCAGTAATTGATTACTTGTAAATAGTTTCTTTAATCTATCACAAAATATTTCAATATTCAGTAATTTCATCACTATACAATTTTGTTATTCTAGATTTAATTTGTAATTCAGTAAATATAAAATATTCTTTGTTTCTCTATGATAAATTATCTAGTTTTAATTATTCAGGTAATCTTTTCGTACTTTGATTTTATTGTAATTGTAAATTTAATACTAACTGTAATATTATTTGTAATTGTAAATGTAAATTTAATACTAATTGTAATTTTATTGTTGATATTGTAGTTGGAATCTCCTGGTAGAGGGGCAGAGAAGGCCTGACGGCCTTATCTCTACCAGGTTAAATAAATAAATACTACTACTACTAATACTACTACTAAGGCCAATAGGCCTTCTCTTCCGTCCAGCCAGACTCTAATTCTAATTGAATACAATTGCTTACATAGTTATTACATTAATATCTAGACCATAAGACAACATGAAAGTAAATAATGAAAGTTGGATAAGTAATGTTAGTGTGACAATAATAAACATTGGTAAGAAATAATAATAATAATAATAATAATAATAATAATAATAATAATAATAATAATAATAGTAGTAGTAGTAGTAGTAATGATAATAATAGTAATAATAATGAGATAATTTATATATATATATATATATATATATATATATATATATATATAACCATTAAAAATTGTGAAACCTGAAACAGCTATTATTGTTAACAAGAATTGTTAGAAAAATATTTCGTTAGCCTATTCTTAAATTGGTTTGATGTCTGACAGTCCCTGACATTACTCGGTAGGGAATTCCAAAGTCGAGGAACAGCCATAGTGAAAGAAGATGAATATGAGGATGTTCGGTGGGAGGGAATGGATAATATTGAGGAGTGTTGTGATCGTGTGTCTAGGTTATGATTGGTGGATAAATTTTGAAAACGAGACGCAAGATAGACAGGAGTGGAGAAAAGCAATATGTGTAAGAGAAGGGAAAGACAGTGGATTTTCCTACGATCTTCTAGACGGAGCCAGGACAACATTTCGAGGGATGGTGTTACGTGATCAGTCCTGCGAATATTGCAGACGAAACGGACGCACATATTATGAACACGTTGTAGTCTCTGCGCCGAAGTAACGCTTAGGTCAGTAAGCAGAATATCATGTAATCGAAGTGGGGCATCACGAGTGTTTGCACTAACATTTTTTTTCATGGAAAGGGGTATAAAATTCTTCAATCGCCTAAACGAGTGGATTAATGAGAATACTTTTGCAGCAGGTTTCTGCAACTTGAATGTTCCAATTTAAACTTTTATCCATATAAATACCTAGATTCTTTACTGATTCACTGAACGGAATTTCGGTGCCGTATATTTTAATCGGGGACAGATGGGAGGATAATATTAAAATTAATTTGAGGGAGGTGGGATATGATGGTAGGGACTGGATTAATCTTGTTCAGGGTAGAGACCGATAACGGCTTATGTGATGGCGGCAATGAACCACATGGTTCTATGAAAGCCATTTGGAAGTAAGTAACTAAGATACAGAAATCTTAGATTAAACTATTTTGTGAAGTGTTACAAGTTTATAGAAGACGAATCTTCACTTTCGAATACTGCATAACACCTCTAAGGCAGAAGAAACACGTGTCTATTGTTCTTCCAAGACAGAAAATCCAGAATCTTCAAGTAAGACGGTGTTGGGTCGAGATATCATAACAGAGAATGTCTATTCTCACCTTCGTTGAAAGGGAAGGACAAGTTATTTCAATAGGAAAATCTTGAGAGAAAGAGAAAGTGAGAGAAGGGAGAGAGAGAAAGAGAGACAAGGAAGAGAATTATGATGTTGCTAAGTTGGCATGGGCCTATCCGATACGACTTGATTCAATTGATAAACTTAGAAATAAATCCCCCGACGACCTTCCCCATTATTCCTTTGAAATAATCCCTTCTTCTGGTAAGGCTGAAGATAAACAGAGCTCTGTACTGACAAAGACAGAGGAATCTCGGGGTCTATTTGAAAACGTCTGTATTTAAAACAGGTCTGCAATGCCTTACATTTTAAGTTTAATGTTTCTAGTAGATATCAGAAGATGGTACCACGGGAGGGTTGAGGAAAGGGGTTGGGGGTGTGGAACAGTGTCTGTACACTGTATTTGAGATAAGTTCAGTAAGGGGGCGGCAGGGGGGAGGGGGAAGAAAGGCTTTTCATTAACAGTGGGACTTACTATAAGGGTGGAGCACATATAAGAGAAAGCCAAGTCTTGGCTCCGCAGTATATCGTCAGTAAAATATGGGCAACTATTCATTAGCAGCCGCTGTTAACAATTCAGAGATAGCAATGTCTTAACAAGGGATTACAGTACTTAGGGACTTACAAATTATACGCACACTGACATGGAGTTGGTGTCGACCGTAGATGCTGTTTAACTTAATATATTGGTCCCCCACATCTTTTTCTGCTTTTCAGTGGCGTGCAGACCTAATCGTTGTCATGGAAACAATAATCACAGCACGTGTTTAAATAAAAATCGCTGTATGATTTTTTTCCTGCATTTCAGTGACGTTCGGAGAAGCTGTTGTTATGGAAACATGAGAATGTTAATTCTAACAATGGTAACATCTAATGTACAAATAGACAACTATGTACAGGGACATCATTTTATTTTTACTAACATTTCTAATATTAACCTGGCTATACCTTTGGATTAATGTTTGAGAACCGGAAACACCGTTTGTTACACCCTACCACGACTGGAGTTCGATGATACTGGCGTAAAATACAGACAAATCACTTTACTAGGAATAGGAGAGAAGAAAAGTAGTTTATCCGTTTACGTAAACAAGGAAATATAGCAATTTTGAGTTTGATCATGTTCATTAGGTTTTTGTTTAATCAAAATACAGTACAGTTTTAACAATAAGTATTTTGTGCGAGATTGTGCGTATTTGCTTGGTTTCCGCACAAAACCAATCCGCGGTAAGTCTAAAATTCCACATTCAGTATTCCCAACCTAACACACATAACAATTTCCCTCTTCTTACCGCTTAAGTGGCATATTGATTTTACTGCTTTAGGCTTCTAACATATTATTTTTAGAGAAGTTTAACATAGTAATAATTATAAATCGGAAACTTACCACTGCAATTTCACATAAATTGCAATGTTAATTATCGTTTTTAAATATTTTAAAAAATTAAGTAAAGTCTACTACTCCACGAAACTTATTGCATTCCTGATAGAAGTAACATTAAGGAAGCCGTGAAAAAATCAACAAGATTCCAGATGCCGATGTTATTACTACAATATGTTATATAAATAATATTATTGAAATATTAAAATGAAAAAATAAATCATTACATAACCTTACCGTTTGTTTTAAGTTCGCATTTATAGACTGGGGGGAAAAAAAAGACAGACGTATATCACGGCCTGCTGGAGTATAGTAAACACAGAAAACATTTTATAGCAACAATATTGAAGAAAGATATTTTGGTTTTCCGAAGTTGCCGTCATTAAACAGAAACCAACATGGAGATTTCATTGCAACTAATTAGAAATTCGTCTTTCAGGTATGTAATAAACGATCTTCGCACAAAATATTCTACGATACACGAGCGGTATGTTTGTTTTCATGTTCTCGGAAATTAAAAACGCTGAACTACGTTTCGCTTTTTCAAACTTTTCCTCGAACATGAAAACGTCAACATACCGCTCTTGTAACGTATATTACTATTTCCTGCATTTCAGTGACGTTCCGACAAGCTGTTGTTATAGAAACATGAGAATGTTAATTCTAACAATGGTAACATCTTATGTACAAATAGAAAGCTTCGTACAGGGACATCATTTTATTTTTACTAACATTTCTAATATTAACCTTGGCTATACCTTTGGATTAATGGTTGAGAACCGGAAACACCGTTTGATACACTCTTCCACGACTGGAGTTCAATGATCGTAAAATACAAACAAATCACTTTACTAGGTATAGGAGGGAAGAAAAGTAGTTTATCAGTTTACGTAAACAAGGAAATATCGCAATTTTGAGTTTGATAATTTTCATTAGGCTTTGTTTAATCAAAATACAGTACAGTATTAACAATAAGTGTTTTTACTCACGAACTGAGTTATCCATGCGAACGTATTCATTATGCAGTGTATATTATACTGTCTACAGCACATTAGCGTACGATATAGAGAATGAAGTTAAAATGAAAAATAATCATAATATGAATATTTAAACACATTTTTGAAAATGGTGGCCGTTCATTTCGATACAGGCTTCAGTTCTTTCGTGCATATTATCGCACTATAGACTATTGCATCTAATTCCAATTACCAGTTTCGTCTTTCGTACTAGTAACTCATGTTGAAATAATTATGTACCTATTATATAAAACAGTACCATGCGTAGGCCTACTGTAAATTCCATCTTCACTTCTGCCCAATCCGAAAAGATAAAATAAATTACTCAGACATGCTATCTACTGTCCGTCCAAGTGGTTTTGTCGCAGGGTCGTAGAAAGGGAGGAAATCACGTGACAGTTAATTACTTAACGAGGTCCTTTTATTTAAGTTATTTTAAACAGTTATATAATATTACGTACACGTGCAATTCCTAACAGGAATTAATATTTTCAGAAAAGAGCTAAGACAGCCCAGCCACTAGCCTTTACAGAGGGGCGAGCAGAAGCAGGTGGGGAAAACTGGGATGCGACGTAGGCAAACGGACGACAGTTCCTGTGCGAAAACATGATTCAATATTGAAAGTTTTCGTCACTGGAAAACACGAACATATTTCTGGAACGCACTATACTCACTAACTCAGTACTGCTTACTACATGCGGCCTTGATTCTGTGTGGAGGACAGTTGGAACTTCATTAGTAGAAGGGGTGAGAGTGAAGTACATTCAAAATCTCAGGTACAATTAAAATTGAAGTAAAAATAAAATGATGTTCCTGTAGTATTTCCCCTGGTTTTCAGTAGCGTACCGATAAATCGTTATACAAAAGTTATATTTTTTAATGTTAGAGTTACAGTCATAAGGTCTTATCTTCCACTCAACCAGCCTTAAGGAGCTAGGTACAGCTTATAGCAGTATAATTTTGGAAATATTCAACATTTTTTTCCTCCATTATTGTATCTTGTACAATAATGAAAATTGGTAGATGTAAAACACTGTCCTTCTGCTATATGAAAAAATATTTTTACGATTAAAAAAAGAACTCCTCATTTCTTTTCTTCAAAATTCATTTCACTGTGCAGTAATGAAGTATTTCCCACATAACTCAAAACTATCCAACATTCTGTCATGAGATCTGTTGTGTGTAATTATGCACGTTATATCTACAATATGATGCAACATCACTTCTCTACCTTTGATAGATTGTCTGATAAAAAATAAATTCATTTAAAAATGATGAAGTATTAGTACTTTCTTCTAACACAAAATAAAAAAAAATATATATTATTTATTAAGGAATGGAGTTTAAAGAGCATGATATTGTAAATATGAGTTTCAGTAATAAAATAAAAGAGAGAGAACATGAAAAAGTTAACAAGTTTATGAATTATGAGGAAAACGCTTCATCACTGCACAGTGAACTGCCACCATTTTGAATTTGTAAATATATATATACAGACGTGGACAAATTATTAACAAAATTGACGATTTTTATGATAATTCTGTTTACAAAATTTGACTTTTCAATTTAGACTACAGTTGACAATTTTGCATATATTTCTATCATTACAATAGATAGAAATATACAAAAATGCTAACTGTAGTTTAAATTGAAGAGTCAAATTTTGTAAAAATATATAATAAAAATCTTCATATTTTCCTAATAATTTGTAAATATGCAAAAATGTCAACTGCAGTTTAAATTGAAGAGTCAAATTTTGTAAAAATATAAAATAAAAATCTTCAGTTTTGCTAATAATTTGGAAATATCCAAAATCTAAACTGTAGTCCAAATTGAAGAGCGAAATTTTGTAAAAATATATAATAAAAATCTTCAGTTTTGCTAATAATTTGTAAATATGCAAAAATATCAAATGTAGTCCAAATTGAAAAGTCAAATTTTGTAAAAAAAAAAAATACAATTCAAATCTTCAATTTTGCTAATAATTTCGAAATACGCAAAAATGTCAACTGTAGTCTAAACTGAAGAATCATATTTTGTAAAAATATGTAGGCCTAATAAAAATCTTCAATTTTGCTAATAATTTGCCCACGTCTGTATATATATATATATATATATATATATATATATATATATATATATATATATATATATATATATATATTCATATAGCGGAAGAACAGTGTTTTACACATACCAGTTTTCATTATTGTACAAGACACAGTAATGGAGGAAAAAAATGTTGAATATTTCCAAAAATTTTACTGCTGTAAGCTGTACCTAACCCCTAAAGTTTGTACTGAAATTTACGTTTTTTTTTTTTTCATTTATTAATTCCAGCCTTCAGTTATATCTAAAGTATTTAAATGCGTTTTACTTATTGTAAAAATCAAGAAATTAGTATTTAGTATTAGTATTTATTTATTTAACCTGGTAGACCAGAGATAAGGCCGTCAGGCCTTCTCTGCCCCTCTACCAGGAGATTCCAACTATAATATGAAGAATAAAATTACAATTAGTATTAAATTTACAATTACAATTACAAATGAAATTACAATTAGTATTAAATTTACAATTACAATTACAATAAAAATCAAAGTACTAAAAGATTACCTGACTAATGAAAGCTAAATAATTTATCATAGAAAAACAAAGAATATTTCATATTTACTGAATTACAAATTAAACCTAGAATAACAAATTGTATAGTGATGAAATTACTGGATATTGAAATATTTTGTGATATATTAAGGAACCTATTTACAAGAAATCAATTACTGACCAAGTGCCTAGTAAGTTTGCGTTTGAATTCAATTTTATTTCGACAGTCCCTGATGCTAGCAGGTAGCGAATTCCAGAGTCTTGGCAGGGCTATTGTGAAAGAGGATGAGTATGAGGAGGTGCGATGGGATGGTATTGTTAGTATTGTTTCATGACGAGAGCGTGTGTTCAGATTATGGTGGGAAGAAAGGTAAGTGAAGCGAGACGACAGGTACGAAGGAATAGAAGAGTTCAAGATTTCGAAGAGAAAGAGAAGTGAATGTACAGAGAGAGAGAGAGAGTGAGTAAGTGAAAGAGAGGGAGAGAGAAAGAGACCGAAAGACAGCAAGTTGAAACTAATTTCCCAGTATTAGGAATGCTGAAAACTTGGCTTTCCGTGAAAATGCCGAAACCGATTTTTTTAAATATCACAGCATTTCGGATAATAAAAAAGTAGAATGTCAATAATATAAGAAAAACAAAAATAATATCGTGTCAATTAATACTAGAGGCCTACAATTATTCATATCTACTGAGGAACACACTGTGAATGCTCGATAAAAAAATTCACGGTTCAATACACATCATACTTGGAATTAACGTTACAGAGAATAATAAATTTCTTCATAACGAGACGTTTTAATACCAGCATTCCTTTCAATATTACCAGCAAGCTGTCCCTCATGAAACGAGTCATATTCTCTGAAACACAATCTTTATGGATTTTCTTGAACACGTAAATTGGACGTCAAGGCAAATAAATTTTAATGCTTTCTTCTCCGGAGTGTTAACGTAGGCTAACAAGACACTGAAACTAACTACACAAGAAATGTTGTCTTAAGACAGGACACCTTTTTAAAAATTAGTCCTGTACGGGGAGAAGGAAATCTTGCACTGAGTCAGAAGACTCTATTAAATACACAAACACCTGCAGGTAAAGAAACGCGATGCGTGCCTTAGCAACTCGGAAATATCACAGAGATAACGAACACCAGATTTTAATTAATTCCTTTAACAACCGATCTCGCAAAATGGCGGTTCTCAGCTAGTCTTGAGAGATGGTCTTTCGTGTTACCGGTCTTAATATTCGTGTTTTAAAATTACTTCTGTAGGTCTACGGAGAAAAAAAAAGTCCTCCACTGTGGTAGATGAATTTACAAAATACCTAACACTCTGAAGGTGAATTTGTGAGAAAAATGAACATCTATGCGTGGCTTTGCAATTCGGAAACATAGAGAATGTTCAGATTCCTAACGAATTACTTACTAGTTTTTTTAATATTTCTTTTTATAACCGGTCTCCCAAATGGGGGTCCTCAACGTGTCTTGAGATATACTCCTTCATTTAAAATTACTTCTGTACAAGGAAAAGGAAGTTTTCCACCATGTCAGACGAATGTAAAAAATACATAACCGTCTGAAGATGAATTTGTGAGAAAAATGAAACTCTATGCGTGGCAATGCAATTCGGGAATATCACAGAAAACATTAAAATACCTAACGAACACCAGATTTTAAATATTTTTACAACCGCTGTCGCAAAATAGGGAACTTCAATATGTCTTGAGAGATGCTCCTTCGTGTTGGCGGTCTTAATATTCCTGTTTTAAAATTACATTTGTACAAGGAAAAGTAATTTTTGCACTATATCAAACAAATCTCCATCTTTAAGAAGGGGGACAAGACTAACTGTAGTAACTTTCGAGGAATAACACTTTTGTTGACGTCGTACAAAATTTTGTCCAATATTCTTTTGAGAAGATTAACTCCATATGTAGATGAAATTATTGGGGATCATCACTGTGGTTTTAGGCGTAATAGATAAACTATTGATCAGATATTTTGTATTCAATAGATAATAGAGAAAAAATGGGAGTATAAGGGTACAGTGCATCAGTTGTTCATAGATTTCAAAAAAGCATATGACTCGGTTAAGAGAGAAGTTTTATGTAATATTCTTATTGAATTTGATATTCCTAAGAAACTAGTTCGATTAATTAAAATGTGTCTCAGTGAAACGTACAGCAGAGTCCGTATAGGCTAGTTTCTGTGAGATGCGCTTCCAATTCACTGAGGACTAAAGCAAGGAGATGCACTATCACCTTTACTTTTTAATTTCGCTCTAGAGTATGCCATTAGGAACGTCCAGGATAACAGAGAGGGTTTGGAATTGAACGGGCTACATCAGCTGCTTGTCTATGCGGATGACGTGAATATGTTAGAAGAAAATCCACAAACGATTAGGGAAAATACGGGAATTTCACTTGAAGCAAGTAAAGAGATAGGTTTGGAAGTAAATCCCTAAAAGACAAAGTAGGGCTATATGATTATGTCTCGTGACGAGAATATTGTACGAAATGGAAATATAAAAATTGGAAATTTATGCTTTGAAGAGGTGGAAAAATTCATATACCTGGGAACGACAGTAACAAATATAAATGATACTCGGGAGGAAATTAAGCACAGAATAAATATGGGAAATGCCTGTTATTATTCGGTTGAGAAGCTTTTATCATATAAAAATCTGAAAGTTAGAATTTACAAAACAGTTATATTACCGGTTGTTCTGTATGGTTGTGAAACTTGGACTCTCACTTTGAGAAAGGAAGAGAGACTAAGGGTATTTCAGAATAAGGTTCTTAGGAAAATATTTGGGGCTAAAAGGGATGAAGTTACAGGAGAATGGAGAAAATTTGATGCGGGTCGCCGTCGTTGTTGTTGGTCGTCGTCGCCCTCGGCTGCCAGCTCCGTCATATATGGAGAGAGTATCTCGAGGATGGCACGTCGATCCAATAATTAACTACGTACACTGATTAATTTGGGCGCCAGCCTCCTCGAGATTACTCCGGTAGAGGATGAGGTTCCCAGGTCAGCTGCAAAACGGTCGGGACATGGGGTTTGGGAGACGTGCTCGTAGGTTGAAATGATGTAGGCGCACACCAGAAGTTGTTGGTAAGAACTATGAAAACGTTTATTATTTTTATTAAGTGTTCGTTTCAGATTAGCAGAAATGCGCGTCCAAGTGTATAATATCTCGCTCTCACTTCCCGCAAGTTGGTATACTAATTTCTGAGTTCACGTAATTATATATTTTGTACTATAAAACACCAGTAATATAATGGACAGTTGATAACGTGATGAGAGGAAAGAATTCAGACTTATAATAATAATGCAACACACGACTTCTTACTACACCCACTAAAAATTTCTAAGTCCGTAAATTGTTATACTTCCGAGTTAGGTTTGCCGAGAATATGTGGAGTTCGACCTCTCCGAACACTGTCTATCTGCCTTCTATCCTCTACTTTCAACCACCAAACATAGAATTTCGCCCTCCTATCTATATATCACATGTCTCTATTAAGAATCCTGATTGGCCATGATTACACTTACGTCACTTAAGACGCGTTCTTCAAAAATTGTTCGTTAACTAGAACATCCCCCTACTTCCGGCGTCCTGACAATCCTCTGACATATACCAGATCATCTCTATTGGAACCTGGCTTGGCGTCATCTTACTGACCACCCGCAGGCAAAGTCCATACATTCCCTCATCAGTCAACTCCACGCCTGGACACATGTTTCCTGTCAGCCTGGCTTCCCTTCGGCCTTCCTGTCCACCTGTTACTTCCGTCTCAGATTTTTGAAACTAACTTACACGTCCGCGTATTCTATCCATATGAGAATATTAACACGAAATACTAATCTAATGAAAATCTCCTTATCCTATACGAGGAACCGTCTCAAATGCCCTCTCATAACAAAGAATATTCCCAAGGGAATATTTGTTGTTATGAGACGTCCCAAAAAAAAATACCTTCGCTACTAGTCTCCGGTGTCCCCTAATTAGTCACACTTGGATACACCTTTTGCTATGCTTATAAACAATGTACAAATTTACACTTACAATTAGTACATATTTACAACTATTCACATGTATGAATCTATATACACACCTCACGCCTGCTTACACCTCACACGCCAGTTTAACTGACTTCTACCTGACATATATACAGCATCCAATCGTAACATTCAGGGCACATCCGAATACAATGGCGCTCTCTCACTCACATTCATGATCGGTTCCTTGATACATACTTAAACTCATAACATAGAAATAAGAATTATGAACCACAATAAAAAAAATATGCTAAATAATACATAATACATTTTAAAATACCAATTAACCCTTTATATCATACTTCATACATTATCTGAAACCTTGAAAACACATTTACGTCCATAAAACCGAAATAATTATTAACCAGAATCAAAATTATACTAAAAGGTACATAATACTTTTAAAATACCAATTGGCCCTATTTATCCTATCTCATACACTAGCTGCAACCTTGAATACACATCTCGAATAACGTCCCCTCAATATAGAGGACAACTTTATGTCTCGAACTAAAAATGATGGTCTGGCACTTAATATTGATTCTAAAAAAAATGGATACATATTCAAATCGAATCATTCAACCTCTACAAATGAATGAACATAAATGAAGTTAATTAAAAAAAAATATTCTATCATTATTATTAATCATTATTAATATTATCTTTAAATTATTGCCACAGGGAATACTACTTATCGCGTGATCTTATAAGAAAACACACAAAAACAACTAATTCTGAAGGTGGCAAAAAAAAAAACAAAAGTAACAAAAATTTTCCCAAGGTTAACATTTTCAGCACTGAAATCAGTTCTTGGTTCTAGTTGCTTATACCGCTCAAATACTACATGCATAAAACAAACACATTCTTATTTTTCTTATAATTAAAATCATATTATTTTCAACTTCACACAAATTCTCGTCTATTAACCTGGTACGTCGCCTGGATGTCTATCATGAATCGGATCGTCATTCTCCGAATGGGATCGTCTGCGGCCTTCCTCATATGTCATTGTGCCATTCTTAAATTGACAGTTTACACGTGGAGACACACTTCTCCTCACATTAAATCTACCAGCGTGCTTCCACTTAACTTTTTCTCCTCCTGCAGAAAAATGAGGCCTCCAATAGCCCTTCCTATATTCACTCCTTTGATCGTCGCAGTACCGCTTTGTACCATTGTTAGAAAATCGGTCATTATTGTAGGGTTGTAAACCATGACCGCCAGCACTGTGTGGCCGATCCCTACTCCAACCGTCATTATGGTCATTGCTTTTGTACCCTCTGTGGGGTGGGAAGGCTTCTTCTGCCCTCCGCCCCATGTTTGTGATAGTTTTCGCATTCTCTTTCTCGCTCCCAAACTCATAAAACTTTTCGATTACTCTATTTACTTGCTCCTTGAATGCTCTATAACTTTCTAACACCTGGCTCTCTAGCCTGATACTATCCTCGGTTAACCTATACTCCAATTCATTACTATTCTCATCGAGATTATCGTCCAATCCATTAATATCCATAGTTATTTTACTTTCCAGCTCATTATTATTTCCGGCTAACTTAATATTCAATTCCCCAATATTCTCATTAATATCCTCAGCTAATTTACTCTCCACTTCATTACTATTTCCTGCTTTCTTATTATCCACTCCATTAATATTCTCAGCTAACTTATCTTTCAGTTCAGTACTATTTTCATCTAGTTTCTCTTTCAACTCATTAATATTCACAGCTAGTTTAATTTCCACTTCATTACAATTCTCAGCTAGTTTATTACTCAATTCACTAATATTCCCAGCTAACTTAACTTTCCGTTCAGTACTATTTTCATCTAGTTTCTCTTCCAACTCATTAATATTCACATCTAATTCAATTTCCACTTCATTACTATTTTCGGCTACCATATTATTCAATTCATCAATATTCTCTTCTAATTTATTATCCAATACATTACAATTTTCATCTAGATTATCTCCCAATTCATCAATATCCACAGCTAATTTATTTCTCACTTCATTACTATTCTCAGCTATATTATTATCCAATTCATTACAATTCTCATCTAGATTATCTCCCAATTCATCAATATCTACAGCTAATTTACTGCCCACTTCATTACTATTCTCAGTTATCTTACTACCCAATTCATTAATATTCTCCACTAATTTGTTCATCACTTCATTACTATTCTCGGCTATCTTATTATTCAATTCACTAATATCCACAATTAATTTACGTTCCACTCCATTACTATTCTCGGCTATCTTATTATCCAATTCACTAGTATCCACAATTAATTTAGTTTCCACTTCATTATTGTTCTCGGCTAGTACATTTCCCAATCTATTATAGCTCTCTTCTATCATAATTCCCAATCTATTAGATCTCTCGTTCATTATATTTCTTAATTGACGAATTTGCTCTTGATATACGTCAGAACTTTCCATTAACTGGCTCTCTAGACTACTACTATTCTCAGCCATCTCACTCTTCAAATTACCGAACTGCCTGCTACTATTCTCAGCCATCTCACTCTTCAAATTACCGAACTGGCTCTCTAGCCTGCTACTATTCTCAGCCATCTCACTCTTCAAATTGCCCATCTCACTCTTCAAATTACCGAACTGGCTCTCTAGCCTGCTACTATTCTCAGCCATCTCACTCTTCAAATTACCGAACTGCCTGCTACTATTCTCAGCCATCTCACTCTTCAAATTGCCCATCTCACTCTTCAAATTACCGAACTGGCTCTCTAGCCTGCTACTATTCTCAGCCATCTCACTCTTCAAATTGCCCATCTCACTCTTCAAATTACCGAACTGGCTCTCTAGCCTGCTACTATTCTCAGCCATCTCACTCTTCAAATTACCGAACTGCCTGCTACTATTCTCAGCCATCTCACTCTTCAATTTATTACCAGTTTCTATCATTTCGTTCCTCATCTGATTCATCTGTTCCAATATCCGCTCTAACACCCTATTTGACATGACATTGTCCGAACCTCGCGAACTTT